>NW_027514464.1:600000-900000 GCF_048772815.1 Callospermophilus lateralis | reverse complement strand
AGAATTTTTTAATATCCTCCTTGATGTCTTCTATAACCCATTTATCATTCAGTAACCTATTTTTCATTCTCCAATTGATGCATGATTTTTCCTTACTTCTTTTATCGTTGATTTTCAATTTCATTTCATTATGTTCAGATAAGATGCATGGTATTATCTCTACTCCTTTCTATTGTCTAAGAGTTGCCCTGTGACATAATATATGATCTATTTTTGAGAAGGATCCAAGTGCTGCTGAGAAAAAAGTGTAACTGCTTGATCTTGGGTGGTATATTCTATATATGTCAATTAAGTCTAGGTTATTAATTATGTTATTGAGTTCTATAGATTCCTTATTCAACTTTTCTTTGTAAGATCTATCCAGTGGTGAGAGAGGTGTGTTGAAGTCTCCCATAATTATTGTATGGTGGTCTATTAGACTCTTGAACTTGAGAAGAGTTTGTTTGATGAACATAGCTGCACCATTGTTTGGGGCATATATATTTATGATTGTGATGTCTTGTTGGTGTATGGTTCCCTTGAGCTGTATGTAGTGTCCCTCTTCATCCCTTTTGATTAACTTTGGCTTGAAATCTATTTTATTTGATATGAGTATGGACACTCGTGCTTGTTTCCGAAGTCCATAAGAGTGATATGATATTTCCCAACCTTTCACCTTCAGTCTATGTATGTCTTTTCCTATCAAATGCGTCTACTGAAGGCAGCATATTGTTGGGTCTTGTTTTGTGATCCATTCTACTAGCCTGTGTCTCTTAATTCGTGAGTTTAAGCCATTAACATTTAGGGTTATTATTGAGATATGGGTTGTTCTTCCAGTCATATTGGTTTATTTATGTTACTAAACATGGTTTGTTTTCCTCTTTGATTATTCCCCCTCTTTACTGTACTCCCTCCCGCTGTTGGTTTTCATTGTTATTTTCCATTTCCTCTTCCTGCAATGTTTTGCCGAGGATGTTTTGAAGAGATGGTTTTCTAGCTGCAAATTCTTTTCAGTTTTGTTTATCATGGAAGGTTTTAATTTCATCTTCCATACTGAAGCTTAATTTTGCTGGATACACAATTCTTGCTTGGAACCCATTTTCTTTCAGTGTTTCAAATATGTTATTCAAGGATCTTCTAGCTTTCAGAGTCTGTGTTGAAAGATCAGCTGTTATCCTGATTGGTTTACCCCTAAATGTAATCTGCTTCCTGTCTCTTGTAGCTTTTAAAATTCTCTCCTTATTCTGTATGTTGGGCATCTTCATTATAATGTGTCTAGGTGTGGATCTCTTATGATTTTGCACATTCGGCGTCCCGTAGGCTTCTAGGATATGGGATTCTGTCTCATTCTTCAAGTCTGGGAAGTTTTCTCGTATTATTTCATTGAATAGATTGCTCATTCCTTTTGTTTGGAACTCTATACCTTCCTGTATCTCAATGACTCTTAAGTTTGGTCTCTTTATGTTATCCCATATTTCTTGAATGTTCTGCTCATGGTTTCTTAACAACTTTGCTGAGCTGTCTATGTTCTTCTCCAGTTGAAATACTTTGTCTTCATTTTCTGATGTTCTATCTTCTAAGTGTTCTACTCTGCTGGTAGTATTCTCAATTGAGTTTTTAATTTGGTTTATTGTTTCCTGAATTTCCAGGATTTCTGTTTGTTTGTTTTTTATAACCTTGATCTCCCTGTATAATTGATCTTTTGCTTCTTGTATTTGTTTATGTAATTCATTTTCGAAGTGCTCGAAGTGGTCTTTCATTGTCTGATTATGCTGTCTAATGTCTTCCTTGAGACTCCAGATAATCTGAAGCATGTATATCCTGAATTCTTTATCTGACATTCCATCTGCTGCAGATATTACCTCTTCTAAAGTTGAGTTGACCTGCATTGCTTGTGGTCCTTTCTTTCCTTGTCTTTTCATACTGATCGCGTTTCTTTCTGCTTGGTGAAACTGTTTTGTTATTGATTTTCCCCCTATATATTTATATTGCTCTTATATAGTTGCAAAGTCTCCCTCGCAGGCTTTGGCGGTGGTTCTGCCCCTCCTCCAATTGGGGCAATGTGCCTACTACGCCGGCAGGCTGCTGTGCCTCTACTTTCGGTGGGCCTGTTCTTTCGGTGGTCACAGGTTCGCCTCCCTTGCATGCGTGAGAAGCGGCTCTGCACCTCTGCTGGCCGCTAGGCCTGTTCTGTCTGTCGTTTGCAGGTCTGTCTACCTAACAGGTGCTGGTGGTGGCTCTGCCCCTCCCCCAAACGGGGTGATGTGTCAGACGGCCACTGGGCCTGTTTTATCAGTGGTCACGGTATCGCCTACCTTGCAGGTGGGTGGGGCAGCTGTGCCCCTCTGCAGGTTTCTGGGCCTGACCTGCCGGTGGGTCGCAGGTCATTCATTTTTTAGTTCTAGTAGTTTTTGTACACCTTTTTGTGTCTTCTATGTATAGAATAATGTCACCCGAAAATAGTGATAATTTGCGTTCTTATTTTCCTATTTTTATGCCTTTTATTTGTTTAGTATGTCTAATTGCTCTGGCCAGTGTTTCGAGAACTATATGGAATAGAAGTGGTGAGAGAGGGCATCCCTGTCTTGTTCCAGATTTTAGAAGAAATGCCTTCAATTTTTCTCCATTCATAATGATGCTAGCCTGAGGCTTAGCATAGATAGCTTTTACAATGTCGAGGTAACTTCCTGTTATCCCTATTTTTTCTAATGTTTTGAACATAAAGGGATGCTGTACTTTGTCAAATGCTTTTTTTGCTTCTATCGAGATGATCATATGGTTCTTATCTTTAAGTCTATTGATGTGGTGAATAACATTTATTGATTTCCCTATATTGAACCATCCTTGCATCCCAGCTATGGATCCTACTTGATCATGGTGCATAATTTTTTTGATGTGCCTTTGTATTCGATTCACCAGAGTTTTATTGAGGATTTTTGCATGTAGGTTCATCAGATATATTGGTCTGTAGTTTTCTTTCTTTGAGGTGTCTTTTTCTGATTTCGGAATCAGCGTGATGTTGGCCTCATAGAATGAATTTGGAAGAGCTCCCTCTTTTTCTCTATGCTGAAATAACTTGAAAAGTATTGGTATTAAATCTTCTTTAAATGTTTTGTAAAACTCCGCTGTATAGCCATCCGTTCCTGGGCTTTTCTTGGTTTGTAGTCTTTTGATTGCTTCTTCTGTTTCATCCATTGACATTGGTCTGTTTAAATTGTGTGTATCCTTCTGACTCAGTCTGGGAATATCATATGACTTAAGAAATTTATCGATGTCTTCACTATATTCTATTTTATTGGAATATAGGTTTTCTAAATAATTTCTAATTGTCTTCTGTATTTCGGAAGCATCTGTTGTAATATTGCCTTTTTCATCCCATATGTTAGTAATTTGAGTTCTCTCTCTTCTTCTCTTCATTAGCATGCCTAAGGGTCTGTCGAACATATTTATTTTTTCGAAGAACCACCTTTTAGTTTTGTTAATTTTTTCAATAGTTTCTTTTGTTTCAATTTCGTTGATTTCTGCTCTGATTTTAATTATTTCTTGCTTTCTGCTACATTTTTTGTTGTTTTGCTCTTCCTTTTCTAGGGCTTTGAGTTGAAGTGTGAGCTCATTTATTTGTTCGTTTTTACTTTTTTTCAGGAATGACCTCCAGGCGATGAATTTCCCTCTTAAAACTGCTTTCATTGTGTCCCATAGATTCTGATATATTGTGTCTGTATTTTCATGTATCTCTAAGAATTTTTTGATTTCCTCCTTTATATCTTCTGTAACCCACTGATCATTCAGTAACATATTGTTCATTTTCCATGTGATGTAGGATTTTTCCTTCCTTTTTTTATCATTGGTTTCCAGTTTCATTCCATTATGATCAGAAAAAATTCATGGTATTATCTCAACCCCTGTATATTTACTGAGGGTTGCCCTATGACATAATATATGGTCTATTTTTGAGAAGGATCCACGTGCTACTGAGAAAAAAGTATATCCACTTGATGATGATTGATATATTCGATATATGTCAGTTAAGTCTAGGTTATTGATTGTGATATTGAGTTCTATAGTTTCTTTATTCACTTTTGTTTGGAGGATCTGTCCAATGGTGAGAGAGGTGTGTTGAAGTCACCCATAATTATTGTGTTGTGGTCTATTTCATTCTGGAACTTGAGGTGAATTTGTTTTTTGAACATTGCAGCACCATTATTTGGTGCATAAATATTGATAATTTTTATGTCTTGTTGATGAATGGTTCCTTTTAACAGTATATAATGTCCTTTCTTATGCCTTTTGATTAAATTAGTCTTGAAGTCGATTTTATTCGATATGAGCATGGCCACCCCTGCTTGCTTATGGGGAGCGTTGCATGGTATATTTTTTCCAAAACTTGCACCTTCAGCCTGTGTATGTCTTTTCCATTCAGATGTGCCTCCTGGAGGCAATATATTGTTGGATTCATTTTTAATCCAAGTTACCAGCCTATGTCGCGTTATTGGAGAGTTTAAGCCATTAACATTTAGAGTCACTATTGATATATGGTTTGTACTGCCGCTCATGATTGATGATTCATCTTTTTTTTTTTTTTAATTTAGTTTGTTTCTGCATGACTAGCTTTTCCCCCACCCTCAGTCATTACTGAGGCACTTCCCACTGATGGTTTTGGTTGTTGATTTTCATTTCTTCTTCGTGTATTGTTTTGCTCAAGATGCTTTGCAATGCTGGTTTTCTGGCTACAAATTTTTTTACCTTTTGTTTATCATGAAATATTTTTATTTCATCGTCATACCTGCAGCTTAATTTTGCTGGATACAGAATTCTTGGTTGGCATTCATTGTCTTTCAGTGTTTGAAATACGTTGCTCCAGGATCTTCTCGCTTTCAGCGACTGTGATGAAAAATCCATTCTCAACCTTATTGGTTTACCCCTTAATGTAATCTGCCTCCTTTCTCTTAGAGCTATTAATATTTTCTCTTTGTTTTGTATATTGGATATCTTCATAACAATGTGTCTTGGTGTTGGTCTACTGTGATTTTGTGTTCTCCGTGTCCTGTAAGCATGTCCAATTTGTATATCTATTTACTTTGTATTTCTGGAAATATTTCTGTAATTATTTCATTCAATAGATTACTAATTCCCTTGGTTTGAATCTGTGTACCTATCCAGATGACTCATTAATTTTTTTTTTATGTTATCCCATATCTCTTGGATGTTTTACTCATGATTTTTTACCAGCCTTTCTGTGTTGGCTAGATTCATTTCAAGATGATATATTTTGTCTTCATTATCTGACATTCTGTCTTCTACTTGCTCCACAGTGTTAGTGATACTCTCAATTGACTTTTTAATTTGGTTTATCGTTTCCTTCATTTCTAGAATTATTGTTTGATTTTTTTATAATCTCTATCTCTTGATAAAGATGCATGACTTCTTCTTTTATCTGTTTATGTAATTCATTTTCAATGTGTTCTTTCACTGTTTGGATTTGCTGTCTCGTATCCTCTTTAAGTTTCAATTCCATCTGTCTAAGGTATTCCTTGAGTTCTTTATATGACCATTTTTCTGATGACTATAGGTCCTCCTGAATATTTTGGCTGTCCTTCGTTGTTTGTACTTATTTTCTTCCTTGATTTTTTGTGCTGCTCATGTTACTTCTTGCTCTGTTTGACTGTTGAGTTACTGCTTACTCTTATAAATTTATTTGATGCTTGGAAGAAAAGATATTAGAAAGAAAGGGAAGAAGTCACTAAAGAGAATGAGAATAGGCAGGTAGAATTCGAGGAAGGGGAAATCAGAAAATTGAAAAGAAATGAAAAGACAAAAGAAAAAATAGAAAAGAAAGAAAGAAAGAAAAAAATTTAAAAATAATGATCATTTAAAAGATGTAAATTAAAGTTTAAAATAATAATAATAATAAAATAAAAATATTTAAAAAATGAAAACATATTAAAAAGTTAAAGTACAACAACAAAAAATATGAATTTACATAAAGAATCTAAACCCCACACTCAGTAGGCCTCAAGTTGGAGAAGTAGAGCAGTATTAACGCCAGGCCTATTTTTTCACTTCTGTTTCACAGGAAGGCAGTCCAGGCAACCCTGATGTTAGGCAAATGAGGGGCAAGGGAGCTTATTTTGGACACGGACGTGGGCTGTGTACCTCATGGAAACCTCCAGCCGGAGGTTATGATGAGTGTCTACATGGAAGAAGATGAGGGCCATGTTGGGGTGTTTTGGTTTTAACTGTGAACATTTGTATGGCGGTAGGAAGAGATGACTGGGTACACCTGGGCTTGAACTCTTGTGTGACTCAACATAGAGACTGAGTTCTGGACTTGACCTCAGAGAAGTATTGCCATGGATTGTGTTGGGCTTTTAGAAGGCCATGCATGAGAGTCGCCCTTGGAAAGTGAGATCTACGCCCAAGTTGGCTTTCCACAGAGCAAAGGGAATCTCAGCCAGGATATCACATGATTTTATTCTGAAAGACTTGGCAGCCATAGTTGAGAGTGAAAACACACATGGACCTCACATTGTAGACCTCAATGGGCCTGGCTTCATGTGACCTTTTGGCCACCCTTTGGGAAGCCTTGCCTCTGAGAGTTCTCCAGAGCTTTCATTGAAGTGAGCTTACTCAACATTTAATGGTTAATGAATGAATTGAAACCCACAGTGCCTACAACTTCTTCCTTGAATAATGGCTAGATGAATACCATGAAATTTTTGAAATTCCCAAGACTAGGTGTCACAGGAGAACCTTTGGATGTCCTCTAGCTGATCATGAGAATACAAGACATTGCCTTTATTGACTGGGTTTCATGAAAATGGTGTATAACAGAGATGCAAGTAAGTTGGAACCTGCTGAGTAGTGTTCCTAGAGCCGTGGTGGGAAGGTGTGTGATAAAATATCTCTTGTGTGGCCATGTTTATCTGCCATTGGTGTCCAAATAACTTGTGACTGACATTTTGCAGCCAGTAGACCCTTATATGTAAAAGAATCTTGTTATATGGAGAGGTTTCAGGGCAATGTTCAGAATCAGGTTGCTATGGTCAATGTTGCAAGCTATGTGGGATAGAAGCCTGGTTGGTGCATTCTCCAACAGAACCCAACCCACCACAACTGAAAGAACTCCCTACAGCACTGTGTCCCAGTTGAACTCTTTTTATTTCATGAAGCAAATACCACACTCCTAGTGCAACAGCAAAAAACACCACAAAGAGTGGAGGATGACCAAATGGCTTCACAGTCCAGATGAGGAGACACTTGCCCTCAGTGGCCACAGTTTACCTACAAAGAGAAAATTCAGCACTGCTGCCTCATGTTCATCGGAAAATAAGAAACCATGTCATCCATGTCACATAGATGCAGACCCAGCTTTGATGGTCTCACTACAAAGGAAGCTAATGCTCCTGACAACAAAATATATTTCAAGTGCTCACCCTCAGAGGTAGTTTCTCCAGATGTTAGGCCAGCAGAGCTTCATGTTTGTGGAGTGTTTACCCTGTCCCTTACTTTTGGAAACTCCTCTACCACCTCCAAATTTGTGAACTCCTGAGCATTTTCTATAACAGGAATGTATTCACAGATTTTCTAACTCTTCTCCTCTAATTGTGTCTTACATGGGGCGAAGGTAATGCCAAGGGATTGTTCTGAATGAGAGTGGGAAGATTTTTGTGTAGCACATATTTGCATACACATTGGATACATTTTCCAATTTTCCATTCGAAATACTGAATCCCTGACACTAACAAATTCCCTTCTAGACTTTTACTTCTAATCTTAATATGATGGAGAAAAATAACCCAAACAAAATAGAAATACAAGAGGTTCACAGGAGGCATGGTGTATAGTTGGACTTGCCTTTCCTATGATAAATGGTAGGTGCTATAAATCTAGCAAATTTTTATTGAAACAGTTCTTTATGTGTTTTAAAAGTTAACAAATATGTGAATAACTGTCTCCCTTTCTCTGTAGTCTAATCAGCACATGTATTTTTTTATGCACATATTGAATTCTACCTGGTATCACACATACATTTTGTGAGGTGGCTGACTTGGCAGATACAAACTGTAAAAAAAGATCACTCCTACTAAACGCTGTTGGAACTGAAAATTCAACATATGGGTCAGCTTTCTAGTTGAACAACATAAATTGATGTTCAGGAAAATGAGTATTTTTGGATCTGTGGATGATATATATTTCATGGTGAATTTCAATTGGCATACATAATGCTACTTTTTAATGTCTCTCTCTGTGTGTGTATCTATCTATCTATCTATCTATATATATATATGTATTCACTCTCCAGATTTTTCAAAATATGAAATGTATTTGTCTTATTTTACACTCCCTAAATTCATTCATATTTATGTATGTGGATTTATAATCAACTTTTCACAAGTTTATTCTCAGAAATGTTCATCCACCTGAAATACATATTCGTTTCCAGTACTGAAAACTAACTTCAGGGGATCATATGATGGCAGCGAAAGGAGTGCATCAACCCCATATACAGCATCACTGTGCAAGAGAATGACGAATTTCCAGCAAAATTTGGGTGCTCCAAAACCTAGTGGAAGTATTTCCATCTCATGAGGATTAGCTACGGGGCTCAAACGTGAGTGATTTGTCCGCATAGAGCGTCATGCTGCTTATTCAGCAAATCGCCCTGCGGCTAGAGTCTGTGGCGCATGCTGGCAAACAATGAGATAGCAACACAAATATTCAGTGGTGCGGATTCTGTGGGCTCCAGCCAGCTGTACAATCACTGTGCTCATTGCTGAATTCTGGGTTTGAGACCGGGGAAGGACGCGGTCCAATTCGGTTTTCCACACCAGTCAGACCACAGAGGAAGCCAGGGGCCACCATCTTGGAGAGCTGACGTCACCATTCCTGTTTTCAACTCATAGCAGCTCATTCAGCTATAGAACAGGTAATCTCAGGCTGCCATTTGCCTGTGTCTCGGAGACAAATTACTCAGGCCTGTTCCTATCAGAACATACACCAAGCCCAGAGCGGCCGAATTCTGGCTCCTGGAACTGATCAGACCCAGGGCTAAAGAACCCGCGGAAACTCCTTCTCGGTCTAGGTCTTGCTGAATACTGTGGAGGTAAATACCTACCTAGCCTTCATAGGCAGTGGCAACAGGATTGAGACGGGGCTTGTGAGGGCTGGTCAGGACTCACCCATTGCTTTGGTCATCCGACAAAGGGAACGAAATGCTGCCATTCGCATGGGATACCAACATGTTAGAGATCTGATGTCATCACAAAGTGGTGGAGGAGATAACTTCATCGATACCAGCGGTGAAAGAAACAGTTGGTCTCCTGGTAAAAAAAGTGAGTCACAAACACCCGAGTCTCTCTCACTTTGTCTTCAAGCCAGAGGGGCAGAGCAGAGCCGCCGCCCATGCCCGGCACAGGCCCAGCGACCTGCAGGCGTGGTAGTCATGTCATCCCAATTGGAGTAGTGACAGAGCAGAGCTGCTGCCCGTGCCTGGAACAGGCCCATCAACCAGCAGGCGTGGTAGTCACGTCACCCCAATTGGAGTAGGGGCAGAGCAGAGCCACCGCCTATGCCCAGAACAGGCCCAATGACCCGCTGGTGTGGTAGACACGGCACCCCTATTGGAGTAGTGGCAAAGCAGAGCCTTCTCCCGCGCCCAGTACAAGCCCAGCGGCCCACCAGCGTGGTTGTTAGGTCACCCCAATAGGAATAGGGGCAGAGCAGAGCCACTGCCCAAAGCAAAACAGTTTCAACAAGCAGAGAGAAACGCGAGCAGTATGAAAAGACAAGGAAATAAAGGACCACAAGCAATGCAGGTCAACACAACTTTAGAAGAGGTAATAGCTGCATCAGATGGAATGTCAGATAAAGAATTCAGGATACTCATGCTTTAGATGATCTGGAGTCTCAAGGAAGACATTAGACAACAAAATCAGACAATTAAAGATCACTTCGACAATGAATTACATAAACAAATCCAATAAGCAAAAGATCAACTATATAGGGAGATAGAGGTTGTAAAAACAAACAAACAGAAATCCTAGAATTGCAGGAAGGAATAATCCAACTTAAAAACTCAATTGAGAATACTACCAGGAGAGTAGAACACTTAGAACATAGAACATCAGACAATGAAGACAAAGTATTTCAACTTGAAAAGAACATAGACCACTCAGCAAGACTGTTAAGAAACCACGAGCAGAATATCCAAGAAATATGGGATAACATAAAGGGGCCAAACTTAACAGTCATTGGGATACAGGAAGGTATAGAGGTCCAAACCAAAGGAATGAGCAACCTATTCAATGAAATAATACGAGAAAACTTCCCAGACTTGATAAATAAAACAGAATCCCAAGTCCTAGAAGCCTACAGAACGCCGAATGTGCAAAATCATAAGAGAGCCACAACTAGACACATTATAATGAAGATGCCCAACAAACAGAAAAAAGAGAGAATTTTAAAAGCTACAAGAGAAAGGAAGCAGATTACGTTTAAGGGTAAACCAATCAGGATAACAGCTGATCTTTCAACACAGACTCTGAAAGCTAGAAGATCCTGGAATAACATATTTCAAACACTGAAAGAAAATGGGTTCCAACCAAGAATTGTGTATCTAGCGAAATTAAGCTTCAGTATGGAAGATGAAATTAAAACCTTCCTCGATAAACAAAAGTGAAAAGAATTTGCAGCTAGAAAACCATCTCTTCAAAACATCCTCGGCAAAACATTGCAGGAAGAGGAAATGGAAAATAACAATGAAAACCAACAGTGGGAGGTAGGACATTAAAGGGGGGAAAATAATCAAAGAGGAAAACAAACCATGTTTAGTAACATAAATAAACAAATATGGCTGGAAGAACAACCCATATCTCAATAATAACCATAAATGTTAATGGCTTAAACTCACCAATGAAGACACACTGGCTAGTAGAATTGAACAAAAAACAAGACCCAACAATATGCTGCCTACAGGAGATGCATTTGATAGGAAAATGCATACATAGACTGACGGTGAAAGTTTGGGAAAAATCATATCACTCATATGGACTTCGGAAACAAGCAGGAGAGTCCATACTCATATCAAATAAAATAGATTTTGAGCCAAAGTTAATCAAAAGGGATAAAGAGAGACACTACATACTGCTCAAGGGAACCATACACCAACAAGAGACAGCAATCATTAATATATATGCCCCAAACAATGGTGCAGCTATGTTCATCAAACAAACTCTTCTCAAGTTCAAGAGTCTAATACACCACAATACAGTAATCATGGGAGACATGAACACACCTCTCTCACCACTGGACAGATCTTCCAAACAAGGAATAAGGAATAAGAAAACTATAGAACTCAATAACACAATTAATAACCTAGACTTATTTGAGATATGTAGAATATAACACCCAACATCAAACAGTTACCTTTTTTTCTCAGCAGCACATGTATCCTTCTAAAAAATGATCATATATTATGTCACAGGGCAACTCTTAGACAATATAAAGGAGTACAGATAATACCATGCATATTATCTGATCATAATGGAATGAAACTAAAAATCAATGATAAAAGAAGGAAGGAAAAATCATGCATCACTTGGAGAATGAACAATAGGTTACTGAGTGATCAATGGGTTATAGAAGACATCAAGGAGGAAATTTAAAAATTCTTAGAGATAAATGAAAACACAGACACAACATATCGGAATCTATGGGACACATTGAAAGCAGTTCTAACAGGAAAATTCATTGCTTGGAGTTCATTCCTTAAAAAAAGAAACAACCAACAAATAAATGATCTCATACTTCATCTCAAAATCCTAGAAAAAGAAGACGAAAGAAACAGCAAAAGAAGTAGAAGGCAAGAAATAATTAAAATCAAAGCTGAAATTAATGAAATTGAAACAAAAGAAACAATTGAAAAAACTTGACAAAAGTAGAAGTTGGTTCTTTGAAAAAATAAATAAAATTGACAGACCCTTAGCCATGCTATGAAAGAGAAGAAGAGAGAACTCAAATTACTAGCATAAGGGATTAAAAAAGAAAATATCACAAGAGATATTTCTGAAATACAGAAGATAATCAGAAATTATTTTTAATCCTTATACTCCAAACAAATAGAAGACAGTGAAGGCATCGATAAATTTCTTAAGTCATATGATATGCCCATATTGAGTCAGGAGGATATAGACAACATAAACAGACCAATATCAATTGAGGAAATAGAAGAAACCATCAATCCACTACCAACTTAGAAAAGCCCAGGACCGTATGGGTATACAGCAGAGTTTAACAAAACCTTTAAAGAGGAACAAATACCAATATTTTTCAAGGTGTTTCAGGAAATTGAAAAAGAGGGAGATTCTTCCAAATTCATTCTACGAGGCCAAGATCACCCTGATTCTTACACCAGACAAAGACACTTCAAAGAAAGAAAACTACAGACCAATATCTCTAATGAACCTACACGAAAAAATCCTCAATAAAATTCTGGCGAATTGGATACAAAAACATATCAAAAAAATTGTGAATCCTGATCAAGTAGGATTCATCCGTGTGATGCAAGGCTGGTTCAATATACGGAAATCAATAAATGTTATTCACCACATCAATAGACTTAAAAATAAGAACCATATGATCATCTCGGTAGATGCAAAAAAAGCATTCTATAAAGTACAGCATTCTGTTATGTTCAACACTCTAGAAAAACTAGTGATAAGAGGAACATACCTCAATATTGTAAAAGCAATCTATGCTAAGCTTCAGGCTAGCATCATTCTGAATGTAGAAAAATTGAAGGTATTCTCTCTAAAATCTGGAACAAGACAGGGATGCCCTCTCTCACCACTTCTGTTCAACATTGTTCTCGAAACACTAGCCAGAGCATTTAGACAGACGAAAGAAATAAAAGGCGTAAAAAATTGGAAAAGAAGAACTTAAATTATCAGATCACATGATTCTATGTCTAGCAGTCCCAAAAGGGTCTACAAAGAAACTAATAGAGCTAATAAATGAATTCAGCAAAGTGGCAGGATATAAAATCAACATGCATAAATCTAAGGCATTCCTACATATCAGCGACAAATCCTCTGAAATAGAAATGAGGACAACCACTCCATACACAATATCCTAAAAAAAAATAATAATAATTAGGAATCAACCTAACAAAAGATGTGAAAGTCTTATACAATGAAAACTACAGAACCCTAAAGAGAGAAATAGAAGAAGATCTTAGAAGATGTAAAAATATATCTTGTTCATGGATAGGCAGAACTAATATCATCAAAATGGTGATATTACCAAAAGTTCTCAATAGGTTTAATGCAATGCCAATCAAAATCCAAACGGAATTTTTTCTAGAAATAGAGAAAGCAATCATGAAATTCATATGGAAAAATAAAAGACACAGAATAACAAAAACAACACTAAGCAGGAAGTGTGAATCAGGCGGCATAGCGATACCAGACTTCAAACTATACTACAGAAAAATAGTAACAAAAATACCATGGTAATGGTACCAAAACAGGCAGGTGGACCAATGGTTCAGAATAGAGGACACAGAAACCAAGCCAGGAAACTACAACTATCTTATATTTGATGGAGGGGCTAAAAGCATGCAATGAAGGAAAATAGCATCTGCAAAAAATGGTGCTGGGAAAACTTGGAATCCATATGTAACAAAATGAAACTGAATCCCTTTCTCTCGCCATGCACAAAAGTTAACTCAAAATGGATCAAGGAGCTTGATATCAAATCAGAGACATGGCGTCTGATAGAACAAAAAGTTGGCTACAATTTACATACTGTGGGGTCGGGCTCCAAATTCCTGAATAGGACACCCATGGCACAAGAGTTAATAACTAGAATCAACAAATGGGACTTACTCAAACTAAAAAGTTTTTTATCAGCAAAAGGAACAATAAGAGAGGTAAATAGGGAACCTAAATCCTGGGAACAAATCTTTACTCCTCACACTTCAGATAGAGCCCTAATATTCAGAGTATACAAAGAACTCAAAAAAATAGACAATAAGATAACAAATAACCCAATAAACAAATGGGCCAAGAACCAGAACAGACACTTCTCAGAGAAGTACATACAATCAAAAAACAAGTACATGAAAAAATGCTCACCATCCCCAGCAGTCAGATAAATGCAAATCAAAACCACCCTAAGATACCATCTCATTCCAGTAAGATTGGCAGCCATTATGAAGTCAAACAACAACAAGTGCTGGTGAGGATGTGGAGAAACAGGTACACTTGTACATTATTGGAGGCACTGCTAATTGGTAGAGCCAATTTTGAAAGCATTATGGAGATTTCTTGGAAAGCTGTGAATGGAACTACCATTTGACCCAGCTATTCCTCTTCTCGGTCTATTCCCTAAAGACCCTAAAAGAGCATGCTACAGGGACACTGCTACATTGATGTTCATAGCAGCACAATTCACAATAGCAAGACTGTGGAACCAACCTAGATGCTGTTCAATAGAAGAATGGATAAAAAAAATGTGGCACTTATACACAATGGAGTATTACTCTGCTTTAAAAAATGACAAAATCATAGAATTTGCAGGAAAATAGATGGCATTAGAGCAGATTATGCAAAGTGAAGCTAGCCAATCCCTAAAAAACAAATGCTAAATGCCTTATTTGATTAAAAGGAGAGTAACTACGAACAGAGTAGGGATGAAGAGCATGAGAAGAAGATTAATATTAAATAGGGATGAGAGGTGGGAGAGAAAGGGAGAGGGAAGGGAAATTGCATGGAAATGGAAGTAGACCCTCAGGGTTATACAAAATTACATAAAAGAGGATGTGAGGGGAAAGGGAAAAATAATACAAAAGGGAGAAATTTATTACAGTAGAGGGGGTAGAGAGAGGAGAGGGGAAGAGAGCGGAGGGGAGGAGGGATAGTAGAGGATAGGAAAGGCAGCAGAATACAATAGACACTAGTATGGAAATGTGTCAATCAATTGATGTGTAACTGATGTGATTCTGCAATCTGTATACGGGGTAAAAATGGGAGTTCATAACCCACTTGAATCAAAGTGTGAAATATGATATATCAAGAAATAAATAATGTTTAGAACAACCATAAAAAATTAAAAAAAAAAAAAGAAAACTAACTTCGGTGAATGAGGCACGCGAATCCTAATATTTCTACAGTAACTGACCAAGTTTAACATCAATGCAAGTAGATTCCAATGGACATGATGTGTATTTTTACGTTAATTTTTATTCAAAACTGGTACAATTTCATCAGTTTATGCACATCATAGGATATATATTTCATAAAAAATTTAGCAAATTTATAGGCATTTGTTTCACTTTCAATCACTTCCTGCTTCAAAACACATGTATTCCTCCATATTTCTTGACTGGTCTTTGCATGAGAATTCTTTCCGAACACATTATTTTCGATTTCCATAATCACTTTTGAAGCAAACTTCACACACTCTTCATGATAAATCAAAACACTAATATTACCATTAGATGTATAACTGGTTGGAATGAATGAATATATATCAATATAAGATTTATTGTATATTTTCAGATATCAATTCAATCCATTATTTAAAGTTGGAACCAGTTATATTATTTATTCACAGTATGGTGTATTCATGCTTAATCTCTATATTCATGGACACAGGGTACACCTCTTTGTACCCCCAATACAAATTTTACGTCTTCAGTATATTGCTCCCAGAAATGGTGGTAGAAATACTCATGTCACCTGATCTACATATAGATTTTATCACAGTAATATTCTGGACAAAAAATGTAAAGGTCACACTTATGATTGTACCAAAGACTAAATGGAAAGCGATCATGGATTACTAAAAACATCCTTGTCCAGGTTGCCTAATGCTCTCAAATGTCAATCCTATTGGTTACTACATATTTGTTTCTTCCTAAGATTATAAATTCAAACTCAACCCTGGTGAAAATGTCTACTCCTATCACTCACTTAATACTTTGCCTGATTTCATAATGTCTCTATTGTTATCTGCTTTTCTACATATTTTCCCAATTTCATCATAGTGACTGACTCTTCATATGTGCTGACATTTACATTCACTCTCTATCCGAAACCCTATAGCTAAAGAATTTTTAGTCCCAATCCTACACTCACTCTTCTTCCTAAACCTACCGACTATCTTCCTAATTCTACTGACTATCCCTTTGGATTGGATGTTCTCTTCTACATTCAAACATCCAAGGTACAAGGTCCTATGCCATTGTATATCAAATTGTCTGAGACATATTTGCAGAATATAATTCAAAACTAAGTATCCCAATTAAGGGCCCAATGCCCTTCTGGGCTTCAAATCATACCTAGATTTTTGTTTTCATACTTATATTTCACCTCAATATTCTTGTAAATATCGCAGGTTCCCAATACCATTATTTATCACACAGAATGATTGCTAACCCAAATCGAACCTGTTATTAAGCCTAAACATACACTGTTTCCTCAATCTCATTTTACAGAAGAGCAGGGATAGAGTCGTTCTTACAATACAGGAAAGTAGGGGACATTCCACCAGCTGAGAACCTCAAAGGTCCATTCAGAAATGATACCTGGAGAAGATGTAGGCAGCTATGAAGGACCTGAGAGAGCAAAAGTCATCTTCCATGGCAAACAACCTGGTCAGGATGAAGGGATGTGTCTGAATCAGCCTCTCTCTTTTTATTGTAGAGAAGATGGACCAAACCAGGCCTGTGTGGAGAGCTGCTGCTGGGTGCCTATGGTTGACATACCATTCTACCTTGTGAAAGTGTCACAGGAAGTAGGGGCAGCCTCCATCTCATGGGACACTTGGAAGCAAATGTTAGGACAAAGTGGTTGCCAAGGCAGTGACCTCATTCAGTTCCAAAGAAAGTGATATACCTCATTTCCTTGGTGATGGAACTCTCTGAACTTTGTATCCAAGAATCCAGGCACCCCGAGGCAGCCCCAGTCCCAGTGGACTCACTTGTTTGGATTTAACAAGGACAGAGTCAGTCTTTCTTGGTACCTACCGATGTGAGGATGGCCAAATGCCAGGAGAGCTCTGAAGAGGGACCTTTCCAGAAGAAGCAGGTAGTGGCTCACCCCTTTTTCTTGACAACTTCACAGAGTTGGCCAAGGAAACCAGATCTGAGAGAGGTCAGGCCATGTTCTGAGAATAGGTAGGAAAGTTGGTTTGTTTGGTTTGGAGTGGATTGTTTTTAGTAAGTCGTTTGACCAGGCGAGTGTTTCTATGTCTGTGTATCCCACTGTGTCCATTGTTGTAGACATTAGAAAAGAGAATGCATTAATGGATGCGTCCAGTCTACTATAAATCTTCCCATAATTCAACCTGCCCAATTTATGAATGGACTGCAGCTTGTCTTATCGAGAGGCAACACATTCTATCTTCCTAAGTTCCTGTTTTCTTCCTGAATTCTGGCCACTCTCCAGAATAGGCTCATGGTTTTGTGTCCAAGATATGCACCACTACAAGCTCTGTGACATGGCCATGTACTGGATAGCGGAAGAGAATGGCCAGCCTTTCAGAAAACTCAGATATCAGTGTGAACAGAAATGTCTCAGTGGAAAAACCCCGCTTTGGGCCTTTTGCTTACCTATTGTTCTGTTGCACTGAATGTCAGGAAAGACTTGGTCTCAGGCCACCCCTTTGTGAAGCCTGAAGAAAGAGTTTTCAAATGGAAATGAATGGGCATCACCTGTGGCTCTTTGCTTAATTGCTTTGTAAAGGGATGTGGCTGAATTAGCCTCTTGGCCTGTGTGTGGCTGTGTCTTACATTCTCAGCACCTGATGGATCTAAAGAATGATCCCATGTGTGCATCAAAAACCATAATGGCAAAAAGATCAGTCATTGTGGATGAAGTCTCTCGTCTTCCTCTGTAAGGTTCGTGACCTCCATCAAGTGAGAATAGGGATCCTTTGTCTCAAATGAGTTCCTCAAAGCCCTGCAGATTCTATCCCCTAGGTGCTTGGGTTTTATCATGACTCCAGTTCACATAAAGAATCTAAAACCCACAGTCAGTAGTCCTCAAATTGGAGAAGCGGAGCAGTATTAATGGCAGACCTATTTGATCACATCTTGTTCACAGGAAGTGTGTACAGCCACCCTCAGTTTAGTCAAATTAAGGGGCACGGGAGCTTATTTTTGACACTGGCTTGGGCGGAGCCCCTTATGGAATCCTCCAGCCAGAAGTTATGATGAGTGTCTATATGGAAGAAAATGTGGGTCATGTGGGAGTGTTTTGGTTTTAATTGTGGTCATTTGGGTGGTGGTTGGAAGTGACGACTGGGTCCACCTGGGCTTGAACTCTGGTGTGATTCCCCTTAGATACTGAGTTGAGGTACTGACCTCAGAGAAGTATTGCCATGAATTGAGTTGGGATATTAGGAGGCCACGCATGAGATTTGCCCTTGGAAACTGAGATCTAGGCCCAGGTTGGCTTTGCACAGAGCACTTGGAATCTCAGCCAGGGTATCACATAATTTTATTCTGAAAGACTTGGCAGCCATAGTTGAGAGTCAAAACACACATGGACCTCACATTGTAGACCTCAATGTGCCTAGCATCATGTGATCATTGGCCACTCTTTAGGAAGCCATGCTTATGAGAGTTCTCCAGAGCTTTCATTGAAATGAGCATCCTCACCATTAAATGGTTCCTGAATGAAGTGAAACCCACAGTGCCTTCAACTTCATCCTTGAAAAATGGCTAGATAAATACCGTGAAATTTTTTTAAATTTCCATGACCAGGTGGCACTGGAGAACCTTTGGATATCCTGTTGCTGACTATGAGTATACCAGACAGTGCCTGATGGACTGGGTTTCCAGAAAATGGTGTAGAGCAGAGATGCCAGTAATTTGGAGCCTGCTGAGTAGTGGGCATAGAGCTGCAGTCGGCAGGTGTGTGATAAATCATCTGTGGTGGAGCCATGTGGATCTTCCATTGGCTTCCAAATTGCTTGTGACTGACATGGTGCAGCGAGCAGACCCTTATATGTAAAGGCGTATTTTTATTTGTAGAGTTTTTAGGGCAATGTTCAGAATCACGTTGCTATGGTCAAGAGGCAAGCTATTTGGGATAGAACCTTGGTGGGTGCATTCTCCTGCAGACCCTGACCCACCACACGTGAGAAACTCCCTCCAACACTTTGGCCCAGGTGGACTCCTTGTATTTTGTGAAGCAAATACCAAACTAACAGTGCAGCAGCAAGAAACACCACAAAATGTGGAGGATGACCAAATGGCTTCACAGTCCACACGGGAAGACACTTAGCCCCCAGTGACCACAGTTTACCTACAAAGATTGAATTCAGCACTGCTGACTCATGTTCATTGGAACATAAGAAACCATGTCCTCCAGGTCACATAGATGCAGACCCAGCTTTGATGCTCTCATTACAAAGGTATCTAAAGCTCCTGACAACAACATATATTTCAAGTGCCCAACCTCAGTGGCAGTTTCTGAAGAAGTCTTTAGGCCAGCAGAGCTCCATATTTGTGGAGTGTTTACCCTGTCCCTTACTTTAGTAAACTACTCTACCACCTCCAATGTTGTGAACTTTTGAGCATATTAAATTCCAGCTATGTATTCCCAGATTTTCTAACTCTTCTCCTCTAATGATGTATTACTTGGGGCGAGGGTAATGTCAAGGCATTGTTCTGGAAGAGAGTGAAATATTTCTCCATGTGTTTTTTTTTCAATTATTTTATTTCATATTATTTTTTTATTTTTTTAATTGGGTGTTCAAAACATTACAAAGCTCTTGACATATTATATTTCATACATTAGATTCAAGTGGGTTATGAACTCCCATTTTTATCCCAAATACGGATTGCAGAATCATATGTGTTACACATCTGCATTTTTATAATGCCCTATTAGTAACTGTTGTATTCTGCTACATTTTCTATCCTCTAGTATCCCCACTCCCCTCCCATCTTCTCTCTCTACCCCATCTACTGTAATACATTTATATCTTTGTTAATTTTCCCATTCCCCTCACAACCTCTTATATGTAATTTTGTGTAACAATGAGGGTCTCCCTACATTACCATGCAATTTCCTTTATCTCTCTCTTTCCGACCCCCACCTCATGTCTCTGTTTAATGTTGATCTTTTCTTCCTGCTCTTCCTCCCTGCTCTGTTATTAGTTGCTCTCATTATATCAAAGAAGACATTTTTATTTGTTTTTTAGGGTTTGGCTAGCTTCACTAAGCATAATCTGCTCTAGTGCCATCCATTTCCCTGCAAATTCAATGATTTTGTCATTTTTTAATGATGCATAATACTCAATGGTGTATAAATGCCACATTTTTTTATCCATTCATCTACTGAAGGGCATCTGGGTTGGTTCCACAGTCTAGCAATTTTGAATGGTGCTGCTATGAACATCAATGTGGCAGTATCCCTGTAATATGCTCTTTTAACGTCTTCAGGGAATAGTCTGAGAAGGGCAATAGCTGGGTCAAATGGTGGTTCCATTCCCAGCTTTCCCAGGATTCTCCATACTGCTTTTCAAATTTGCCACAACAGTTTGCAGTCCCACCGGAAATGTACAAGAGTACCCTATTCTCCACATCCTCGCCAGCACTTGTTGTTTGACTTCATAATGGCTGCCAATCTTACTAGAGTAGGATGGTTTCTTAGGGTGATTTTAATTTGCATTTCTCTGACTGCTAGAGATGGTGAGCATTTTTTCATTTACTTACTGATTGATTGTATGTCCTCCTCGGAGTAGTGTCGGTTCAGGTCCATGGCCCATTTTTTGATTGGGTTATTTATCATCTTATTGTCTAATTTTTTGAGTTCTTGGTATACTCTGGATATTAGGTCTCTATCTGAAGTGTAAGGAGTAAAAATTTGTTCCCATAATTTAGGCTCCCTATTTACCTCTCTCATTTTTTATCCTGCTGAGAAAAAACTTTTCAGTTTAAGTAAGTCCCATTCGATGATTCTTGTTATTAACTCTTCTGCTATGGGTGTCCTGTTAAGGAATTTGGAGCCCGGCCCCACATTATGTAGATCGGAGCCAACTTTTTCTTGTATCAGATTCAGAGTCTCTTATTTGATATCTAGCTCCTTGATCCACTTTGAGTTAACTTTTGTGCATGGCAAGAGGAGGGGATTCGATTTTATTTTGTTGCATATGGATTTCCATTTTTTACAACACCATTTGTTGAAGATGCTATATTTCCTCCATTGCATGCTTTTAGCTCCTTTATCAAATATAGCATAGTTGTAGCTTTGTGAATTAGTCTTTGTGTCCTCTATTCTGTACCATTGGTCAACCTTCCAGTTTTGGTACCAGTGCCATGCTGTTTTTGTTAATATTGCTCTGTAGTATAGTTTTAAGTCCGGTATCGCTATACCGCCTGATTCACACTTCCTGCTAGAATTGCTTTTGCTATTCTGGGTCTTATATTTTTCCATATGAATTCCATGATTGCTTTATCTATTTTTACGAGAAATGCCATTGGGATTTTGATTGGCATTGCATTGAACCTATAGAAAACTTTTGGTAATTTTGCCATTTTGATGATGTTAGTTCTGCCTATCCAGGAACAGGGTATATTTTTCCATCTTCTAAGATCTTCTTCTACTTCTCTTTTTAGGGTTCTGTAGTTTTCATTGTATAAGTCTTTCACCTTTTTTGTTTGGTTGATTTTTAAGTATTTAATTTTTTTGAGGGTATTGTGAATGGAGTGTTTTTCCTCATTTCTGTTTCAGGAGGTTTGTCGCTGATATACAGAAATGCCTTTGATTTATGCGTTTTGATTGTATATCCTGCCACTTTGCTGAATTCATTTATTAGTTCTAGTAGTTCTTTTGTAGACCCTTTTGGGTCTTCTATGTATAGAATCATGTCACCAGGAAATAGTGATAATTTTCGTTCTTATTTTCCTATTTTTATGCCTTTGATTTCTTTCGTCTGTCTAATTGCTCTGGCCAGTGTTTTGAGAACTATATTGAATAGAAGTGGTGACAGAGGGCATCCCTGTCTTGTTCCAGATTTTAGAGGGAATGCCTTCAATTTTTCTCCATTCATAATGATGCTAGCCTGAGACTTAGCATAGATAGCTTTTACAATGTCGAGGTTAGTTCCTGTTATCCCTATTTTTCTAATGTTTTGAACATAAAGGGATGCTGTACTTTGTCAAATGCTTTTTCTGCATCTATCGAGATGATCATATAGTTCCTATCTTTAAGTCTATTGATGTGATGAATAACATTTATTGATTTTCGTATATTGAACCATCGTTGCATACCAGGGATGAATCCTACTTGATCCTGGTGAACAATTTTTTTGATTTGCCTTTGTATTCGATTAGGCAGATTTTTATTGAGGATTCTTGCATCTAGGTTAATCAGATATATTGGTCAGTAGTTCTCTTTCTTTGAGGTGTCTTTTTCTGGTTTTGGAATTAGGGTGATGTTGGCCTCATAAAATGAATTTGGCAGAGCTCCCTCTTTTTCTATTTCCTGAAATAACTTGAAAAGTATTGGTATTAATTCTTCTTTAAAGGTTTTGTAAAACTCCGCTGTATAGCCATCCGTTCCTGGGCTTTTCTTGGTTGGTAGTCTTTTGATTGCTTCTTCTATTTCATCCATTGATATTGGTCGGTTTAAATTGTGTGTATCCTCCTGACTCAGTTTGGGCAAATCATATGACTTAAGAAATTTATCGATGTCTTCACTATTTTCTATTTTATTGGAATAATGGTTTTCAAAATAATTTCTAATTGTCTTCTGTATTTCTGTAGCATCTGTTGTGATGTTGCCTTTTTCATCCCATATGTTAGTAATTTGAGTTCTTTCTCTTCTTTTCGTCTTTAGCATGGCTAAGGGTCTGTTGATCTTATTTATTTTTTCGAAGAAGCAACTTTTAGTTTTGTTAATTTTTTCAATAGTTTCTTTTGTTTCAATTTTGTTGATTTCCACTCTGATTTTAATAATTTCTTGCCTTCTGCTAAATTTGCTGTTGTTTTGCTCTTCCTTTTCTAGGGCTTTGAGATGAAGTGTGAGCTCACTTATTTGTTGGTTTTTCCTTTTTTTTCAGGAATGACCTCCAGGCGATGAATTTCCCTCTTAAAACTGCTTTCATTGTGTCCCATAGAATCCGATATGTTGTGTCTATAATTACATTTATCTCTAAGAATTTTTTGATTTCCTCCTTTATGTCTTCTGTAACCCATTGATCATTCAGTAACATATTGTTCATTTTCCATGTGATGTAGAATTTTTCCTTCCTTCTTTTATCATTGATTTCCAGTTTCATTCCATTATGATCAGATAAAATGCATGTTATTATCTCCACACCTTTATATTTACTGAGGGTTGCCCTATGGCATCATATATGGTCTTTTTTTGAGAAGGATCCATGTGCTGCTGAGAAAAAAGTATATCCACTTGATGATGGTTGATATATTCTATATATGTCAGTTACATGTTGGTTATTGATTGTGATATTGAGTTCTATACTTTCTTTATTCAACTTTTGTTTGGAGGATCTGTCCAATGGTGATAGATGTGTGTTGAAGTCACCCATAATTATTGTGTTGAGGTCTATTTCATTTTGGAGCTTGAGGAGAATTTGTTTCATGAACATCGTAGCACCATTATTTAGTGCATAAATATTGATAATTGTTATGTCTTGTTGGTGAATGGTTCCTTTTAACAGTATATAATGTCCTTCCTTATCCCTTTTGATTAACTTAGTCTTGAAGTCGATTTTATTTGATATGAGGATGTCCACCCCTGCTTGTTTATGAGGATAAGTGTGCATGGTGTATTTTTTCCCAACCTTTCACCTTCAGCCTGTGTGTCTTTGCATTTCAGATGTGTCTCCAGGAGGCAACATATTGTTGGATTTGTTTATTTAATCCAAGTTACCAGCCTATGTCGCTTTATTGGAGAGTTGAAGCCATTTACATTCAGAGTTACTATTGATGTATGGTTTGTACTGCCAGCCATGTTTGATTATTTATCTTTTTTTAAATTTAGTTTGTTTCTCCATGATAAGCTTTCACCCTGCCTCTGTCATTACCAAGGTACTTCCCACTGATGGTTTTGGTTGTTGTTTTTCATTTCTTTCTTGTGTAGTGTTTTCTCAAGACGCTTTGTAAAGCTTGTTTTCTGGCTTCAAATTCTTTTAGCTTTTGTTTATCATGAAAGATTCTTATTTTATTGTAGTACCTGATGGTTAATTATGCTGGATACATAATTCTTGGTTGGCATCCATTGTCTTTCAGTGTTTGAAATACGTTTTTCCAGGATCTTCTCGCTTTCAGCATCTGTGATCAAATATCCGTTGTTAACCTTATTGGTTTACCACTGAATGTATTCTGCCTCCATTCTCTTGTAGATTTATTATTTTCTCTTTGTTCTGTATATTGGATATCTTCATAACAATGTGTCTTGGCATTCGTCTACTGTGATTTTGTGTGCTCTTGTCCTGTATGCATCTACAATTTGTATATCCATTTCCTTTTTTATTTCTGGAAAGTTTTCTGTAATTATTTCATTCAGCAGTTTTCTCATTCCCTTGGTTTGAGTCTCTGTACCTTCCTCTATCCTGATGACTCGTAAGTGTGGTTTTATTTATGTTATCCCAAATCTCTTGGATGTTTTTCTTGTGATTTTTTGCCAGCCTTTCTGAGTTGGCTGGACTCGTTTCAAGATGATATATTTTGTCTTCATTATCTGACGTTCTGGCTTCTACTTGTTCCACTCTGTTAGTGATACTCTCAATGGAGTTCTTAATTTGGTTTATCATTTCCTTCATTTCTAGAATTATTGTTTGATTTTTTTTATAATCTCTATCCACTGATAAAGATGCTTAACTTTTTCTTTTATATGTTTATGTAATTCATTTTCAATGTTTTCTTTTACTGTTTGGATTTTCTGTCTCGTATCTTCTTTAAGTTTCCATTCCATCTGTCTAAGGTATTCCTTGAGTTCTTTATATGACCACTTTTCTGATGAATCCTGGTCCTCCTGAATATTTAGGGTGTTCTTCGTTGTTTGTTCTCCTTTTCTTCCTTGCTTGTTTATGCTGCTCATGTTACTTCTTGTTCTGTTTGACTGCTGAGTTACTGTTTACTCTTATAAATTTATTTGATGCTTGGGAGAAAAGATTTTAGAAGGGAAGGGAAAAAGTCACTAAAGAGAATGAGAGTAGGCAGGTAGAATGCAAGGAATGGGAAATAAGAAAATTGAAAAGAAATGAAATACAATAGAAAAAATAGAAAATAAAGAATGAAAATGATTTTTTTTAAAAAATGATAATGATAATATAAAATTAAAATTAAAATTTTAAAAAATAATAATAACAAAATAGGGGAGGGGAGGGGGGATTGCAGAGGAAAGGAAAGGCAGCAGAATACAACAGTTACTAGTATGGTATTATGTAAAAATGTGGATGTGTAACCCATGTGATTCTGCAATCTCTACTTGGTTTAAAAAAGGGAGTTCATAACTCACTTGAAGCTAATGTATGCTAATGTATGAAATATGATATGTCAAGAGCTTTGTAGGGTTTTGAACAACCAATAAAAAAATAAAATAAAATAAAATTATTTTGCCATTTAAAAAAAAAAGAAAATAATTTTGAAGTTTATCTATGATCCAGGGGCAAGTTAAATGAAACAGTTTCCAGTTGTTAAGTCACCAAAAAATTTATTATTTCATGTGTTATTTATTTTCTTTGTAGTATGTTTAAATTTTATTTTTGGAAAGTGTTTAACCTTATTAAATTTGTTTATTTGTTGTGGGGGAAACAATTGTATATACGTTAATATTGTTTATCAAAAATGCTTAGAACAAGAAGCATTTCAGATTTTGGATTTTTTTGGAATTATGGAATATTTATACACACATAATCTTGGGGATAAGACTCAAGTGTAAATATGAAATTCATTTATATTTCATACATGCCTTAGAACCATAGCCTGGAGGAAATTTCATATAACATTTTTAGTATACCTGCATTTTGACTGTAACCTGTCAAATGAAGCCAAGTAGGAAACTTTTCACTTGTCACATTCCAGTACTAAAACACGTTAGATTTGGCATTTTGGATTTGGGATTTGGGGATTAGGGGTGCCCAGTTTCCAGAGGGCAAATTCTATTTTTCTACTAAAGTAAACTCATTTATCATAGTAAGTTGTCCTAAGTTAATTATCTTTGTATCCACAAAATTCCTAAAACTTATTGTGGTGCCTATATTTCTCCTTAAAATCATATTTCAAACATTTAATCTTGCTTCATTGAATAAAAACAAATCATATTTTCATCTAATTTTTAGATTCTTTAATTAATTAACACAATTGCTGTCTTATTAAAGGTTCTTTCACTTAAAATACATATTTTACATTGATATTAATAATATATTTTCTGGAATTATCAATAAAATTTTTATACAATAGCTTTTGCTCCCTGTATTTTCAAACACCACTTAACTTGTGTGTTTGTGTTCCAAACAACTTAGAGCTGATTTTGTATTTTTACTTCAAATGACATTTTCTACACACTTTCATTTATTTTTTATAATTTATTCTTTTTTACTAGTTTTTTTAGTTGTTGATGGATCCTTATTTAATTAATTAATTTATATGCAGTGCTGAGAATCCAACCAGTGCCTCACACATGCTAGACAAGTGCTCTACCACTGATCCACAACTCTAGCCCACTCCAGTTTATTCTTAAAATTCACATTTTTTTTTAGTTTATGTATAGGTATTTTTTTATTGGCTCTACACAGCACTGGTATACTATCATATTTCTTTTTTTAATTGGTTCTTTTTATACATAACATTAAGATTATACATAACATTAAGATTCATTTTGGCATAATTATAAAAGCATGAAATATAATTTGCTCTAATTCAGTCCCCAGTACTTCCTCTTTTTCTCCTTTCCTCCCTCTTTCTGTTCCCTTCCCTCCACTCTACTGATCTTTCCGCTATTTACTTTTAGTTTGGGGGGATTGTGCAGGTGTGTGTTGTGTGTATACATAATGGTGAGATCCAATACGTTTTTTCCCTTTCATTTGTTGTTTTATGGTAATACCGTGTGATTATTTTTATAGTGTTTAAGTTCTTTTATGAGGATTTTGGAAAATAAAAGCAATAAATTTGTGTTCTCAGATGGTCATCATGAACCGGAAAAAAAAATAAAATAAAATAAAAAATTTTAAAACATTTTTTAAAAGTTAAAGAACAGCAACAAAAAAATGAAAATAAAAGAAAACAAAAAAAACAAAAACAAAAACAAAAAAAAACAAATTAAAATAATAATAATAACAATAAATGCAGTCATAGATTGCAATAAACTTCTTTTCCAGTATGTAGAGCTGTGCCCACTGGGCCAAGCTTCTCCTTTCAATAAGTGGGAACCAATCACTGTGCAGCAGCTCTTCCTCCCAGACTGGGTGGGTATCCAATCCTGAGTGCCTAGGGCCTTCTTTTGTGTTTCCTCAAGCCAGGCCCCACTCACCTGTGACACTCACCACAATACTGGCTACATGCCAGGTCTGCTGCTCCTAGGAGCCCTGTTTTCATGAACGCCTGGGAACACTCTCCCTGTTTGTCTCCCTCAGACCCTAAGTTTGTAGAGCTTAGGCCTGAGAACCCCCAGCGAATTTGCTTGCACTCCGGAAGCCATGCCCCCAGAAGCTGGAGCAAGAGACTTCAGTTTTCAGCACTGGTGGGAGCGGTGGCCTGGAGGTCTGCACCACGAGTCCCATGCCACTCCTAATTCCCTCGGTCTGGCTATTGCGCTCAAGGGAGAGCTGGGAGGGGCTCTTAAGATTTCCCCACAAGTTCGCAAATTTACAGGAATTTGTTTCACTTTCAATCACTTCCTGCTTCAGGACACATGTATTCTTCCATGTTTCTTGACAGGTCTTTTCATGAGAGTTCTTTCAAGACACATTACTTTCAATTTCCATAATCACTTTTGAAGCAAAACTCACATAAACTTTATGATGAATTATAACTCTGATATTACCATTAGATGTATGACTGGTTGGAATTAATGATTGCATAACGATATAGGATTTCTTATATATTTTCAGATAAAAATTCAATCCATTATTTAAAGTGGAACGAGTTATATTATTTATTCGCAGTATGGTCTATTCATGCATTATCTCTATATTCATAGACGCAGTGTACACTTCTTTATACCCCCAATACTAATTTATATGTCTTCAAAATATTGCTCCCTGAAATGTTGGAAGAAATACTCACGTCACCTGATCTACTTATACATTTAATCACAGAAATATTCGGAACACAAAATGCAAAGCTCACACTTATGTTTGTACCAAAGCCTAAAAGGAAAGTCAACATGGATTACTAAAAACATCCATGTCCAGCTTGCCTAATGCTCTCAAATATCAATCCTATTGGTGACTACATATTTGTTTCTTCTTAAGATTATATATTCAAACTCAACCCTACTGAAAATGTCTAATCCTATCCCTCACTTTATACATTGCCTGATTTCATTATGGCTCTATTTCTATCTGTTTCCTACATATTTTCCCCAGTTCATCATTGTGACTGACTCTTCACATGTGCTGACATTTACATTCACACTCTAATCGATAACCTATTGCTAATAAACGTTTGTTCCTAATCCTATACTCATTCTTTTTCTAAACCTACCGACTATCTTCCTAATCCTACCGACTATCCTTTTTTGACTGGATATTCTCTTCTACATTCAATCAAGCAAGGTACAAGGTCTTATGCCATTGTATATTGATCTATCTGAGACCTCTGTGCAGAATGTAATTTTATTCTAAGTATCACAATCAAGGGTCCAATGCCCTTCTGGGCTTCAAATGTTACCTAGATTTCTAGTTTCACACTTATATTTCACATATATATTCTAGTAAATATCGCAGTTTCAAATACCATTATTCATTCTGCAGGATGATTCCTAAACCAAATCCAACATGTTATTGACCCTAAACATACACTGTTCCCTCAATCTAACTTTACAGAAGAGCAGGGACAGAGTTGGTCTTACAATACAGGAATGTAGGGGATCTTCCACCTGCTGAGAACCTCAAAGGTCCATGCAGACATGATCCCTGGAAAAGAGGTAGGCAGCTATGAAGGACCTGAGAGAGCAAAAGTCATCTTCCATGGCAAACAACCTTGTCAGGATGAAGGGGTGTGTCTGAATCAGCCACTTTCTTCTTAATGTAGAGAAGATGGACCAAACAAGGTCTGTGTGGAGAGCTGTTCCCGTGTGTCTATGGTTGATATACCATTCTAACTTGTGACAGTGTCACAGGAAGTAGGGGCAGCCTCCATCTCATGGGACCCTTGGAAGCAGCTATTAGGACAAAGTGTTTGCCAAGGCATTGACCTCATTCAGTTCCTGAAGGAAGTGACCTACCTTACTTCTTTGGTGATGGAACTCTCTGAACTTGGGATCCAGGAAGCCAGGCATCCAGAGCCAGTCCCAGTCCCAGTACCAGTGGGCTCACTTGTTTTGTTTTACCAATGACAGATTCTGTCTTTCTTGGTACCTACTGATGTGAGGATGGCCAAATATCAGGAGAGCTCTGAAGACGGGCCTTTCCTTAGTAAGTAGGTAGTGACTCACCGCTGGCTCCTAACAACTACACAGAGTTGGCCAAGGAGACCAGATCTGCCACAGTACAGGCCATTTCGGGTGAACATAGTAGGGCCCGCTAGTCAGAGGACACTCTGGATATTCAGAGACTTACTTGGGGGAAGGAGGTGCTTTGTGTTTGTGGGTGTGAGTTTGTGGTTTTGTCTCATTTTCTTAGAATAGGTAGGAAAGCTTGTATGTCTGGTTTGCAGTGGACTGTTTCTAGATAGTCTTTTGACAAGGCAAGTGTTTCTATGTCTGTGTATAACACTGTGTCCGTGGTTGTAGACATTAGAAAAGAGAATGCATCAATGAATGTGTCCTGTCTAGTAGAAAGCTTCCCAGCATTCATCCTGCCCAATTTATGACTGCACTGCAGGTTGCCTTATCGATGGGCAACACCTACTATCTTCCTAAGTTTCAGATTTCTTCCTGAATTCTGACCAATCTGCAGAATAGTCTCATGGTTTTGTGTCCAAGATAGGTACCACCCCAAGCTCTGTCACATGGCCATGTACTGAATAGCTGAAGGTAATGGCGAGCTTCTTAGAAAACTCAGATATCAGTGTGACCAGGTAAGTCTCAGTGGAGAAACCATGCTTTGTGCCTTTTGCTTACCTATTTTTCTGTTTCACTGAATGACAGGAAGGTCTTTGCCTCAGGGCACCCCTTTGATAAGCATGAAAAAAACAGTTTTCATATGGAAATGATTGGGCATCACCCGTGGCTCTTTGCTTAATTGCTTTGAATGGGATGTGTCTGAATCAGCCTCTTGGCCCTGTGTGAGGCTGTGGCTTATATTTTCAGCACCTGATGGATATAAAGAAAGATCCCATGTGTGCATCCAAAACTAAAATGGCAAAATTCAGTCATTGTGGATGATGTCTCTCTCCTTCCTCTATTAGGTTGCAGACAATCATCAAGTGAGTATAGGGATCCTTTGGGTCAAATGAGTCTTTCAAAGCCATGCAGAGGTGCTTGGGTTTTCTCATGATTCCACTTCACATAAAGAATCTAAACCCCACAGTCAGTAGGCCTCAAATTGGAGAAGCAGAGTAGTTGTAATGGCAGGCCTATTTGATCACTCCTGGTTCACAGGAATGGTGTCCAGGCCACCCTGACTTTAGGCAAATGAGGGCCAAGGGAGCTTATTTTGGACACTCTCTTGCGCTGCACCCCTCATGGAAATCTCCAGCCAGAGGTTAAAATGAGGGTCTATGTGGAAGAAGATGAGGGCCATGTGGGAATGTTTTGGTTTTAATTTTGGTAATTTGTGTGGCAGTTGGAAGGGATGACTGGGTCCCCCTCGGCTTGTACTCTGGTGTAATACTCCTTAGAGACTGAGTTGTAGAACTGACCTCAGAGAAGTATTGCCATGAATTGTGTGGGGATGTTAGGAGGCCACGCATGAGAGTCGCCCTTGGAAACTGAGATCTATGCCAAGGGTGGCTTTCCACAGAACACTGAGAATCTCAGCCAGGATATCACATGATTTTATTCTGAAAAACTTGGCAGCCATAGTTGAGAGTCAAAACACACATGGACCTCACATTGTAGACCTCAATGGGCCTGGCTTCATGTGACCTTTTGGCCACTATTTGGGATGCCTTGCCTGTGATTGTTCTCCAGAGCTTTCATTGAAATGAGCTTCCTTAACATTTAATGGTTCCTGAATGAATTGAAACCCACAGTGACTACAACTTCTTCCTTGAATAATGGCTAGATAAATACCATGAAATTTTTGAAATTTCAATGACCAGTTGGCACTGGAAAACATTTGGATGTCCTGATGCTGATCATGAGTATACCAGACAGTGCCTTGATTGACAGGGTTTCATAAAAATGGTGTAGAACAGAGATGCCAGTTAGTTGGTGCCTGCTGATTAGTGGGCCTAGAGCAGTGGTGAGCAGATGTGTGACAAAACATCTGTGGTGAGGCCACGTGGAACTGCCATTGGCGTCCAAATGGCTTGTGACTGATATGGTTTCAGCCAACAGACCCAATAGGTAAAGGCATCTTGTTATATGGAGAGGTTTCAGGGAAATGTTCAGAATCAGGTTGCTATGGTCAAGGGGGAAAGCTATGTGGGATAGAAGCCTGGTTATTGCATTCTCCTGCAAACCCTCACCCACCACACGTGACAGAACTCCCTCCAACAATGTGTCCCAATTGACCTCCTTTATTTCGTGAAGCAAATACCAAACTCCCAGTGCAGCAGCAAGAAACACCACTAAAAGTGGAGGATGAACAAATGTCTTCCCATTTAGCACAGGGAGAAACTTAGCCCCAGTGTCCACAGTTTAGCTACAAAAAAATAATTCAGCACTGCTGCCACATGTTCAATGAAAAATAAGAAACCATGTCTTACAGGTCACATATATGCAGAACCAGCTTTGATGGTCTCTCTATAAAAGAACTAAATCTCCTGAAAACAACATGTATTTCAAGTGCCCAACCTCAGAGGCAGTTTCTCAAGAATTTTTTAGGCCAGCAGAGCTCCATGTTTGAGGAGTGTTTACCTTTTGCCTTACTATTTTGAACTCTGCTACCACCTCCAACGTTGTGAACTCCTGAGCAAATTCCATTCCAGATATGTATTCACAGATTTTCTAACTCTTCTCCTCTAACTGTATCTTACTTTGGTTAAAGATAATGTCAAGGCATTGTTCTGGATGAGACTGGGAAGATTTTGGGGTAGCACATATTTGCATAGACATTGGATTCATTTTTCAATTTCCCTTTAAAACACTGAATCTCTAACCCTAACCAATTCCAAACTAGACTCTGACTACTAATCCTAATATGATGGAGAAAAATAACAAAAAACAGAAAAGAAGTACAAGCAGTTCAGAGGAGGCAAGGTGTATACTTGGACTTGCCTTTTGCATAATATAGGGTAGGAGTTATAAATCTTGCAAATTTTTTTTGAAATAGTTCTCCATGTATTTTTAAAGTTAACAAATATGTGAATTCCTTTCTCCCTTTCTCTGTAGCCTATTAAGCACATGTATTTTTATATGCACATATAGAATTCTACCTGGTACCACACGTACATTCTTGTGAGGTGGTTGACTTGGCAGATACAAATTGTGAGAAGAGATCACTCCTCGTAAATGCTATTGGAACTGAAATTTCAAACTATGGGTGAACTTTCTAGTTGAACAACATTATACATAAATCCATGTTCAGTATAATGAATATTTTTGGATCTGTGGATGATATATATTTCATGATGGATTTTGATTGGCATATATATTGTTAGTTTTTAATGTCTCTCTCTCTGTCTCTCTCTCTCTCTCTCTCTCTCTTTCTCTCTCTCTCTCTCTCTCTCTCTCTCTCTATATATATATATATATATATATATATATATATATACTCTCCAGATATTTCAAAATATGTAATATATGTGACTTATTATACACGCCCTAAATTCATTCATATTCATTTATGTGGATTTATAATCAACTTTTCACAAGATTATTTTCCAAACTATTCATCCACATGAAATTCATATTTGTTTCCTAGTACTGACAACTAACTTCAGTGAATGGTGTATACAAATCCTAATATTTCTACAGTAACTAACCCAGTTTAACATCAATGCAAGTAGATTCCTATGGGACATGATATGTATTTTGACGTTCATATTTATTCAACAGTGGGACATTATTATTTCTTCAGTTTATGCACATCATAATATATATATTTCATCCAAAAGTTCAAAAATATATAGTAATTTGTTTCACTTCCAATCACTTCCTGCTTCTGAAAACATGTATTCCTCCATGTTTCTTTACTGCTCTTTTCATGAGACTTCTTTCCAAACACATTATTTTCGATTTCCATAATCAATTTTGAAGCCAAACTCACACACTCTTCATGAAAATCCTAATACTAATATTATCATTGATGTATAACTGGTTGTAATGAATGTCTGTATATCAATATTTGATTTCCTGTATTTTTTCAGATATCAATTCAATCCATTATTTATAGTGGAATGAGTATATGTTTTATTCAGAGTATGTTCCATTCATGCATTATCTGTATATTCATAGAAACAGGGTACACCTGTTTGAACCCCCAATACTAATTTATACGTCTTCAAAATATTGCTCCCAGAAATGGTGGAAGATATACTCATGTCACCTGATCTACATATATATTTTATTACAGTAATATTATGGACACAAAATGCAAAGATCACACTTATGATTGTACCAAAGCCTAAATGGAAAGTGAGCATGGATTAGTAATAACATCCATGTCCAGGTTGCCTAATGCTCTCAAATGTCAATCCAATTGGTGACTACATATTTGTTTCTTGCTAAGATTATATATTCAACCTCAACCCTGTTGAAAATGTCTAATCCTATAACTCACATTATACTTTGCCTGATTTCCTTTTGTCTCAATTGATATTTACTTTCCTACATATTTTCCCCAGTTCATCATTGTGAATGACTCTTCACATGTGCTGACATTTACATTCACTCTCTACCCGAAACCCTATTGCTAAAAAAGTTTTTGTCCAAATCCTATACTCACTCTTCTTTCTAAACCTACTGACTATCTTCCTAATCCTATCGACTATCCCTTTTTGACTGCATGTTCTCTTCGACATTCAATCATCCAAGGTAAAGGTCCTATGCCATTGTATAGCGATTAATCAGAGATATCTGTGCAGAACATAATTCAAAGCTAAGTATCCTACCCAAGGGCCCAATACACTTCTGGGCTTCAAAACTTACATAGATTTGGGTTTTCAAACTTATATTTCACCTATATATTCTTTTAAATTTCGCAGGGTCCCAATAACATTATTCATCCCGCAGAATGATTCCCAACCGAATTCGAACCTGTTATTAACCCTAACCATACGCTGTTCCCTCAATCTACCTTTACAGAGGAGCAGGGATAGAGTTGGTCTTACAATACAGGAATGTAGGGTATCTTCCACCTGCTGAGAACCTCAAAGGTCAATGCAGAAATGATCCTTGGAGAAGTTGTAGGCAGCTATGTAGTACCAAAGAGAGCAAAAGTCTTCTGACATGGTAAAGAACCTGGACAGGATGAAAGGATGTGTCTGAATCAGCCTCTCTCTTCTTAATGTAGAGAAGATGGACCAAAGCAGGCCTGTATGGAGAGAAGTTCCCCGGTGCATATGGTTGATATACCATTCTAACTTGTGATAGTGTCACAGAAAGTAGGAACAGCCTCCATCTCATGAGACCCTTGGCAGCAACTGTTAGGACAAAGTGGTTGCCAAGGCAGTGACCTCATTCATTTCATGAAGAAAGTGACTTCACCTAACTTACTTGGTGATGGAACTCTCTGAACTTGGGATTCAGGAAGCCAGGCATCCAGAGCCAGTCCCAGTAACAGTCCTAGTGGGATCACATGTTTGGTTTTACCAAGGGCAGAGAGAGTCCTTTTTGGTACCTACTGATGTGAGAATGGCCAAATGCCAGGACAGCTCTGAAGAGGGTCCTTTCCTAAGAAAACAGGTAGTTGGTCATCGCTGGCTCCTGACAACTTCACAGATTTGGCCACGGAGACCAGATCTGAGACAGGGCAGGCCAGTTCAGGGTAACAATATGGTCCACAGTCAGAGGACACTCCGGATTGTCACAGACATATTGGGGGAAGGAAGTGCCTTTGTGGGTGTGGGTGTGAGTTTGTGGTTTTGTCTCATGTTCTGAGAATAGGTAGGAAAGGCGATTTGTTTGGTTTGGAGTGGACTGCTTCTAAAAAGTCGTTTGACAAGGTGAGTGTTTCTATATCTGTGTATCTCACTGTGTCCGTGGTTGTAGACATAAGAAAAGAGAATGCATCAATGGATATGTCCTGTCTAGAAGAAAGTTTTCCATCATTCATCCTACCCAATTTATGACTGGACTGCAGGTTGCTTTATGGATGGGCAACCCCTACTATCTTCCTAAGTTCCTGTTTTCTTCCTAAATTTTGGCCACTACCCAGAATAGGCTCATGGTTTTGTGTCCAAGATATGTAACACCTCCAAGCTCTGTGACATGGCCATGTACTGGATAGCTGAATGGAATGGCGTGCATCTCAGGAAACTCAGATATCAGTGTGACCAGGAAAGTCTCAGTGGAGAAATACTGTTTTGGGCCTTCTGCTTACCTATTTTTCTGTTGCCCTGAATGTCAGGAAGGTCCTTACCTCAGGCCACTCCTTTTTGAAGCCTGAAGTAAACAGTTTTTAAATGCAAATGAATGGGCATCACCTGTGGTGCTTTGCTTAATTGCTTTCGAAAGGGATGTGTCTGAATCAGCTGCTTGCCTCTGGGTCAGGCTATGGATTAGATTCTCAGCACCTGATGGATATAAAGAAAGTTCCCATGTGTGTATTGAAAACGAAAATGGTAAAAATATCAGTCATTGTGGATGAAGTTTCTTGCCTTCCTCTGTTAGGTTCCTAACCTCCATCAAGTGAGAATAGGATCCTCTGGGTCAAATGAGTTCTTTGAACTCCTGCAGAAGTGCTTGGGTTCTCCCATGATGCCAAATCACATAAAGAATCTATACCTGACAGTCAGTTGGCCTCAAATTGGAGAAGCAGAGCAGTATTAAAGGCAGGCCTATTTGATCACTCCTGGTTCACAGGAAGGGTGTCAAGGCCACCCTCATTTTAGGCAAATGACGGGCAAGGGTGCATATTTTGGACATTGCCTTGGGCTGCGCTCCTCATGGAAACCTCCAGCAAGAGTTTATGATGAGTGTCTATATGGAAGAAGATGAGGGTCATGTGGGAATGTTTTGGTTTCAATTGTGGTCATTTGTGTGGCGGTTGGAAGAGATGACTGGGTCCACATGGGCTTGAACTCGGGTGTGATTCTCCTTCGAGACTGAGTTCTGGAACTGACCTCAGAGAAGTATTGCCATTAATTGTGTTGGGATTGTAGGAGGCCACGCATGAGAGTCACCCTTGAAACCTGAGATTGGGCCCTGGGTGGCTTTCCACAGAGCACTGAGAATCTCAACCAGGATATCACATGATTTTATTCTGAAAGACTTGGCAGCCATAGTTAAGAGTCAAAACACACATGGACCTCACATTTTAGACCTCAATGGGCCTGTCTGCATATGACATTTTGACCACTCTTTGGAAAGCCTTGCCTGTGAGAGTTCTCCAGAGCTTTCATTGAAATGAGCTTCCTCAGCATTTAATGGTTCTTGGATGAATGAAAACCCCAAAGTGCCTCCAACTTCATTCTTGAACAATGGATAGATAAATACCATGAAATTTTTGAAATTCCCAATGACCAGGTGGCACTGGAGAACCATTGGATGTCCTATTGCTGCTCATGAGTGTACCAGACAGTGCCTTGATTGACTGGAGTTCTTGAAAATGGTGTGGAACACAGATGCCAGTAAGTTGGAGCCTGCTGAGTAGTGGGCCTAGAGCAGTGGTGTGCAGTTGTCTGATAATATATTTGCGGTGTGGCCATGTGGGTGTGTCATTGGCTTCCAAATGGCTTGTGACTGACTTGGTGCAGCCAGCAGAAAATTATATGAAAAGGCATCTGGTTATATGGACAGGTTTCAGGGCAATGTTCAGAATCAGGTTGCTATGGTCAAGGGAGCAAGAAATGTGGGATAGAAGCCTGGTTGGTGCATTCTCCTGAAGTCCCTGACCCACCACACCTTACAGGACTCCCACCAGCACTGTGACCCATTTGAAATCCTTGTATGTTGTGAAGCAAATACAAAACACCCAGTGCAGCAGCAAGAAACACCACGAAAATTGGAGAATGACCAAATGGCTTCAAAGTCCACACAGGGAGACACTTAGCCCCCAGTGGCCACAGTTTATCTACAAAGAGAGAATTCATCACTGCTTCCTCATGTTCATTAGAAAATAAGAAACCATATCCTCCAGGTCACATAGATGCAGACCCAGCTTTGATGGTCTCCGTACACAGGGAGCTAAAGCTCCTGACAACAACATATTTTTCAAGTGTCCAACCTCAGAGGCAGTTTCTCAAGAAGTCTTAATGCCAGCATAGCTCCATGTTTGTGGAGTGTTTACACTGTCCCTTACTTTTGGAAACTCCTCTACCACCTCCAAGGTTGTGAACTCCTGAACATTTTCCATTCCAGGTATGTATTCACAGATTTTCTAACTCTTCTTCTCTAATTGTGTCTTACTAGGGGCGAAGAGATTGTCAAGGCATTGTTCTGGATGATAGTGGGAATTTTTTGTAGCACATATTTGCATACACATTGGATTTATTTTCCTATTTTCCATTTGAAATACTGAATAACTGACACTAACCCATACCCTAATAGACTCTTACTACTAATCCTAATATGATGGAGTAAAATAACCCAAACAGAATAGAAATGCAAGCATTTCAGAGGAGGCATGGTGTACAGTTAGACTTGGCTTTTGCATGATAAAGTGTAGGTGTTATAATTCAAGTTAATTTTTAATTGAAATAGTTGCATGGGTACTTAAAGTAAACAAATATGTGAATTCCTCTCCCCCTTTCTCTGTAGCCTATTCAGCACATGTATTTTTATATGCACATATAGAATTCTACCTGGTACCACAGGTACACTCTTGTGAGGTGGCTGACTTGGCAGATAGAAATTGTGAGAATAGATCACTCCGCCTAAACGCTGTTGAAACTGAAATTTCAAACTATGGGTGAGCTTCCTAGTTGAACAACATTATACATAAATCCATGTTCAGTAAAATGAATATTTTTGGATCTGTGGATGATATATATTTCATGGTGAATTTCGATTGGCATATGTATTACTAATTTTTAATGTCTCTCTCTGTGTGTGTGTGTGTGTGTGTGTATATATATATATATATATATATATATATATATACACACACACACACTAAATTTTTTTAAAATATAAAATATATGTGTCTTATTATACACTCCCTAAATTCATTCATATTCATGTATGTGGATTTAGAGTTAACATTTCACAAGATTATTCACGGAAATATTCATCCACCTGAAATACATATTTTTTCCTAGAAATGAAAAATAACTTCAGTGAATGGTGGATACAAATCCTAATATTTCTACAATAATTGATCCAGTTTGTCATCAATGCAAGTAGATTCTTATGGGACATGATGTGTATTTTGATGTTCATTTTTATTCACCACTGGTATGTTACAATTTCTTCAGTTTATGCACATTATAGGATATATATTTCATCCATACGTTAGCAAAATTATAGGCATTTGTTTCACTTTCAATCATTTTCTGCTTTAGAACACATGTAATCCTCCATGTTTCTTGACTGGTTTTTTCATGAGACTTCATTCCAAACATATTATTTTCGATTTCCATAATCAAATTTGAAGCAAAACTCACACACCCTTCATGATAAAGTATAACCCTAATATTACTATTAGATGTATAACTGGTTGGAATGAATGATTGTATATCAATATAAGATTTCTTATATATTTTCAGATATCAAATCAATCCATTATTTAAAGTGGAACCAGTTATATTATTTATTCACACTATTGTCTATTCATGCATTGTCTCTATATTCATAGACACAGAGTACACCTCTTTGTAAACCCAATACTAATTTATACGTCTTCAAAATTTTGCTCCCAGTAATGGTGGAAGAAATACTCATGTCATCTGATCTACATATACATTTTATCAGAGTAATATTCTGGACACAAAAAGAAATGGTCACACTTATGTTTGCACGAAAGCCTAAATGTAAAGTGAACATGGATTACTAAAACCATCCATATCAAGTTTGGCTAATGCTCTCAAAATTCAATCCTATTTGTGACAACATATTTGTCTCTTGCTAAGATTATATATTCAAACTCAACCCTGTTGAAAATATCTAATCCTATCTCTCACTTTATACTTTTCCTGATTTCATAATGTCTCTATTTATATCAGCTTTCCTACATACTTTCCGCAGTTCATCATTGTGACTGACTCTTCAATTGTGCTGACACTTACATTCACACTCTAATCCAAACCCTATTGCTAAGGAACTTTTGTTCCAAATCCTATACTCACTCTTCTTCTTAAACCTACTGACTATCTTCCTAATCCTACCCATTATCCCTTTTTGACTGGATGTTCTCTTATACATTCAATAATCCAAGGTACAGGGTCTAATGCCATTGTATATCGATCTATCTCAGACATCTGTGCAGAACATAATTCAACGCTAAGTATCACAATCAAGGGCCCATCCCCATTCTGCACTTCAAATCTTACTTAGATTTCTGTTTTCATACATATATTTCACCTATATATACTTATAAATGTCGCAGGTTCCCAGTACCATTATTCATCCAGCAGAATGATTCCTAATTCAAATTGAACATATTATTAACCCTAACCATACACTGTTCCCTCAATCTAACTTTACAGAAGAGCAGGGACAGAGTTGGTCTTACAATACAGGAATGTAGGGGATCTTCCACCTCCTGAGAACCTCAAGGTCCATGCAGAAATGATCCCTGGAGAAGATGTAGACAACTATGAAGGACCTGAGAGAGCAAAAGTCAGCTTCCATGGAAAACAACCTGGTCAGGATGAAGGGTTGTTTATGAATCAGCCTCTCTCTTCTTAATGTAGAGAAGATGGACCAAACCAGGTTGGTGTGGAGAGCTGTTCCTAGGTGCCTATGGTTGATATACCATTCTACCTTGTGAAAGTGTCACAGAAAGTAGGGGCAGCCTCCATCTCATGGTAGTCTTGGAAGCAACTGTTAGGACAAAGTGGTTACCAAGGCAGTGATCTGATTCAGTTCCTTAAGGAAGTGACCTCACCTCACTTCTTTGTTGATGGAACTCTCTGAACTTGGTATCCAAGAAGCCAGGCACCAAGAGGCAGTCCCAGTCTTAGTGGTCTCACTTGTTTGGAATTACCAAGGACAGAGTCAGTCATTCTTGCTACCTACTGATGTGAGGATGGCCAAAACCAGGAAAGCTCTGAAGAGGGGCTTTTCCTGAGAAAGTAGGTAGTGGCTCACTGCTGGCTCCTGACAATTTCACAGAGTTGGCCAAGGAGACCAGATCTGAGACAGGACAGGCCATTTCATTGGAACATAGTATGGCCCACCAGTCAGAGGACACTCCGGATAGTCACAGACCTACATGGGGGAAGGAGGTGTCTTTGTGGGTGTGGGTGTGGGTTTGTGGTTTTGTCTCATATTCTGAGAATAGGTAGGAATGGCGGTTTGTTTGGTTTGGAGGGAACTGTTTCTAGTAAGTCATTTGACAAGGCGAGTGTTTCTATGTCTGTTTATACCACTGTGTCCCTGGTTGTAGACATTAGAAAAGAAAATGCATCAATTGGTGAGTCCTGTCTAGTAGAAAGCTTCTCAGCTTTCATCCTGCACAATTCTTGAATGGACTGCGGCATGACTTATCGATGGGGAACACCTGCTAACTTCTTAAGTTCCTGTTTTCTTCCTGAATTGTGTGCACTCTCCAGAATAGGCTCATAGTTTTGTGTCAAATATATGTACCACCTCAAATCTCTGTGACATGGCCATGTACTGGATAGCTGAAGGGAATGGCGAGCATCTCAGAAAGCTCAGATATCAGTGAGACCAGGAATGCCTCATTGGAAAAACCCTGCTTTGGACATTTTGCTTACCGATTCTTCTGTTGCCCTGAAAGTCAGGAAGGTCTTTGCATCAGGTGTGTCATGTGGGAGTGTTTTGGTTTTAATTGTGGTCATTTTTGTGGCCGTTGGAAGACATGGCTATGTCCACCTGGGCTTGAACCCTTATGTGATTCCCCTTAGAGACTGAGTTCTGGAACTGACCTCAAAGAAGTATTGCCATGTATTGTGTTGGGATTTTAGGAGGCCACGCATGAGAGTCGCCCTTGGAAAATGAGATCTAGGCCCAGGGAGGCTTTCCGAAGAGCACTGGAAATCTCAGGAAGGACATCACATGATTTTATTCTTAAAGACTTGGCAGCCATCATTGCAAGTCAAAACACACATGGACCTCACATTGTAGACCTCAAATGCCTGGCTTAATGTGACCTTTTAGCCTGTCTTTGGGAAGCCTTGCCTGTTAGAATTCTCCAGAGCTTTCATTGAAATGAGCTTCTTCTCCATTTAATGGTTCCTGAATAAATTGAAACCCACAGTGCCTTCAACTTCATCCATGAAAAATGCCTAGATAAATATCATTAAAGTTTGGAAATTCCCATCACCTGGTGGCACTGGAGAACCTTTAGGTGTCCTATTACTGATCATGAATGTACCAGACAGTGGCTTGATTGACTGGGTTTCATGAAAATGGTGTAGAACAGAGATGCCAGTAACTTGGAGCCTGATGAGTAGTCGGCCTAGAGCAGTGGTGTGCAGGTGTGTGTTAAAACATCTGTGGTGGGCTGATGTGGATATGCCATTGGCTTTCAAATGCCTTGTGACTGATATAGTGCAGCCCCCATACCCTTGTATGTAAAGGCATCTTGTTATATGGACAGGTTGAAGGGCAATGTTTAGAATCAGATTGCTGTGGTCAAGGGGGCAAGCTATGTGGGATATAAGCCAGGTTGGTGCATTCTCCTGCAGACCCTTACCCACCACACATGACAGAACTCCCTCCATCACTGTGTCCCAGTTGAACTTCTCGTATTTTGTGAAGCAAATACCAAACTCCCAGTGCAGCTGCAAGAAACACCACGAAAAGTGGAGGATGACCAAATGGCTTCACAGTCCACACTGCAAGACACTTAGCCCCCAGTGGCAACAGTTTACCTATAAAGAGAGAATTCAGCCCTACTGCTTCATGTTCATAGGAAAAAAAGAAACCATGTCCTCCAGGTCATATAGATGCAGACCCAGCTTTGATGGTCTCACTACAAAGGAAGCTAAAGCTCCTGTCATCAACATATATTTCAGGTGCCCAATCTCAGAGGCAGTTTCTCAAGAAGTCTTTAGGCCAGCAGAGCTCCATGTTTTTGGAGTTTTTACCCTGTCCTTTACTTTTGGAAACTCCTCTACAACCTCGAAGGTTGTGAACTCCTGAGCATTTTCCATTACCGATATGTATTCACAGATTTCTAACTCTTCTCCTCTAATTATGTCTTACTTGGAGTGAAGGAAATGTCAAGGCATTGTTCTGAATGAGAGTGGGAAGATTTTTGGGTAGCACATATTTGCCTACACATTGGATTCATTTTCGAATTTTCCATTCGAAATACTGAATCCCTGACTGTCAGGGGTAGAAGGAATTCTTCTTCAAAGAACAGCCTGACACTTACAAGAAACAGCCCCCAGGAGACATCCTGTCTGGACGACATCCTGTAGCCATATATGTCCCTGAGACATCCTGTGGCCATCTTTCTTCCAGAAACATCCTGAAGTTATCTCACCTTGTGAAGACATCCAGGAACTGCTGATAAGAGAGCTTTCCCATATCCAGCATATTAATACCCATGTGTGAACAATAAAATTTTGCAGCTTGATCAGAACTCCTGTGTTGCTCTCATCTCTCATGCCTCTTGTCCCTTCATTCCTCCCCATCTAGGTTCGCTGACCACGTTGATGTGTCCTGCCGGCCGGGACATCTGGCGCCCACCGACTGGGGCTCAAGCCTTTGACTGAGGGGGAACCCCTTCCTCCTGGAAGACTTGGTCAAGAGGAGCTCACGATCGCCTCAGCAGACACCACCCGGAGACATATCCAGGAGGAAGGTGGGGATGATGCACGGTGAGTGACGCACCATGTGACAAGCAGTATCGTCACATGATTTGTTTATTTCAGGCCTCAAGGAGTCCTTCAAGACATGAGGGGCACATGTTAAGAAAAAGGACTTAAAATTTTTCTTTTCATACATAGGAGAATTGTGTCCATGGTTTCCTCTTGAAGGGACCATTGATGGCAAAAATGGCTTAGAGTAGGAGACTGTTTAAAAGATTATTATGAATCATTTGGCCCAGAAAAAAATGCCAGTTCCCACCTTTTCTTACTGGAACTTAATTAATGAAATTCTTAAAAGTTTTCGCTTTGACAATGGTACCTTACAACTTGTCAGGATTGGGGAAGAGATTATGCAAAAGACCTCTCGTCCCCCCTCTGCATGCCCATCATTAGTATAGACATAGAACCTTCTCAGTCTTCCCAGAACCCTGAGAACCTTCCTGGTTCCCCTCAAAATACGACCCTAATTAATAAGGCTCCAATGATTAAAAACCACCTTTATCCAGTTTTAAATCCCAGAGACACATTGACCCCTGGGGAGGACGCTATCTTGGAGAAGGAAGCAGCTCTCTACCATTCAGAACACCCGCGACCTCTCAGGACCGTGCCACAGCCTATAGGATTTACCAAGCGAAGGTGAAAGCACCTATGTAAAACATCTTGCCTTTGAAAATGCTAACCCAGCATGTCAGAATGTTCTTCAACCACATAAGGATAAAGGGAAACTTTCTGAAGTTATTAGACTCTGTGCAGACGTGGGTGCAGCCCATGCCATGGGTCTGGCTTTAGGGACCGCCTTTACCAAGGCCTTTCACAATCCTGGCTCACGTACTTGCTTTACTTGTAAACAACCTGGCCATTTTGCATGTGAGTGTCCCACAGGCAAACAAAGCCTAGGAATAGCGTCTCCTCAAACTGGGGCTTAACCGCCCCCAGCTACCCTTTTCCATAGAAGTGGTAAAGGTCATCACTGGGCCAGTGAGTGTAGATCTAAGACAAATGCCCTCACACAGCCTATTTCTTCCTACTTCTCGGGAAACTCCCTGTGGGGCCAGCCCCCGGCCACAACATCCCCCACGACAAACACAGGAGCAATAAAGTTTGTTCCCTCCTAAACTCCCAACCTACCACAAAATCCTTCTCCACAATTGCCTCCCTCCAACTAGCCACCCCAGGCAGCACAAAATTGGACCTCTGTGCTGCCACAAATACAATATTAGACCCAATGCCAGGGCCCCAGATAATACCCAATGAAATTATGGGTCCCCCTCCATCTCATACATGTGCCCTTAATCTTGGAAGAGCCTCCACTACCATACAAGGTGTTCAGGTCTTCGTTGGCATTAATGATAATGATTTCACTGGAGAAATAAAAATACTGGCCACTGCTATTAATGGAGTTTCCGCTATCCCAGCAGGAACAAGACTTGCACAATTAATTCTCCTTCCCTTGGATTCAGGAGGCATTTCCAAAACCCAAACCTACCTCGGGGGACTGCCTTCTTGGGCTTCTCTGATGTGTATTGGGTTCAGCCCATTTCTCACAATAGACCCACCCTTACCTTACTTACTGAAGAAAAGGAATTCCAAGGAGTTCTAGATATTGGAGCTGATGCCACAATTATTTCTCAAAAATACAAGCCATCAGGTTAGCCCCACACTCCATCCTTGACTGACCTTAAAGGGATAGGAAAATAAAAAAATCCTCTGGTCAGCTCTAGGTCTATTAGCTGCACTGATAAAGATGGTAATAAGTCAACTGTCACTCCTTTCGTTGATTCTGACCTCCCTGTTAACGTATAGGGAGGAGATATTTTGAGTTATTGGAAGATATTCTCGCCAGTCCCAATTCCATGGTGACTCATCAAATGCTTCCTATGAATTTTGTTCCTGGTACAGGCCTGGGGATACTGAAACAAGGACTGGTGGAGCCTATACAACCCATACAAAAACAAATACATGTGGACTTGTGTATTCAGATTTTTAGTGTCAGTCCCTGACCCTCCTGTACCCCATGCAGATAAAGTTATTTGGGAGACTCAGACTCCTGTGTTGGTGGATCAGTGGCCCCTTAACCAAGAAAAATTGGAGGCTGCCTCCACGTTAGTGCAGGAACAGCTCGCAGCCGGCCATGTAAAGCCCTCAACCTCATCATGGATTACTCCTATTTTTATTATCAAGAAAAAATCAGGCAAGTGGTGCCTTTTACAATATTTGTGTGCCATTAATAAAGTTATGCGCCCGATGGGAGCACTACAGCCAGGCATTCCCACACCAGTGGCGATTCCAAAAAACTATTGTAAAATGGTTATTGACTTAAAAGATTGCTTTTTTACCATTCCTTTACATCCTGAGGATAGACCCTATTTTGCCTTTAGTCTCCCTCACATTAATTTTCAGGGCCCTATGCAGAGATTTCAATGGAAGGTTCTTCCCCAAGTATGGCCAACAGCTCTAGTCTTTGCCAAAAACACGTTGCTCAAGCAGTAGACCCTGTGAGAGAGCGATGAGCACAAAATTATATTTTACATTATATGGATGATTTGTTAATTGCTGCACCTAATACCCATGACCTTAATAATTGTTACTTGGATTTTTACAAAACCTCACTACCTTGGGACTACAGATAGCTCCAGATAAGTTTCAAACACAGGACCCTTATACCTATTTGGGTCTTAAACTTCAAGATAATCAGATCCAAATTCCTAAAATACAACTATGTGTGGACCATCTTCACACACTTAATGATTTTCAAATATTACTGGGGGATATTCAATTGCTAGGAACATATTTAAAATTACCCACTTGTGTACTTTTGCCCCTTAATGATATTTTGATAGGTGATTCCCACCCCTCCTCCCCTCAAAAGCTTACTCCCGAGGCATGACATGCATTAAACCAAGCCACAGAAGCCATTGCCCAAAAGTTTGTTACACAAATTTCTTATAACCTTCCTCTGGTTCTGGTTATTTTCCACACTCCTCATACACCCACATTAATATTTTGGCAGCGAGATCCACATTTTAAAAATAAAGGCTGCCCCTTGCTTTTGGTCCTTGTATCCACCACATCCTCCAAGGTTATTACTGTTTATCTTGCTCAGGTAGCTTCTCTTATTTTTAAAGGTCGTTTGCTTTCTCAACAACATTTTGGCAAAGACCCTGATAATATTTTAATTCCATATACTAAGGACCAAACCCTTACTACAATTTTTACTAGAGACATGGATCAATGGGGTATTGCCCTATCAGGCTTTTTGGGAACAATTCATAACCACATCCCCAATGACCCCGTTTTAAATGTTGTCCAGTTACATTCATTTATTTTTCCCAAAATTACTCAAAAGGCTCCCATTCCTCAAGAACTTACTGTCTTTACAGATGGTTCCAGTAATGGCCGTGCAGTCTTTGTTGTCAATAACAAGCCTACCACCTTTGATACTGTTTATCAGTCAGCTCAGTTTGTGGAATTGTTCACCATAACACAAGTTTTCATAAAGTTTTTTTGATAATCTTGTTAATATTTATACAGACAGTGCCTACATTGCTCATTCTGTGCCCCTGCTGGAGATTTCACCCACCATTATGGCTTCTTCCAATTTCCCCTTTCTGTTTCACCAGCTTCAGCAGCTAATTCAGGCCAGAAAACATGCATTTTCCTTAGGACACATCATGACACACTCTGACCTTCTGAGCCCTCTAACACAAGGTAATGCCCAAGCTGATGCAGCAACACGTTCCATCATTCCAATTTTTGTTGGCTCCATTCAAAAGGCCATGGAGTTACAAAATCTTCACCATCTAAATTCCCAGAGCCATCGATTACTTTGGAAAATTATCAGGCAACATGCATGACAAATAGTAAAAGCATGCCCTGGTTGCACTGTGTCCCTCCCCATTCAACACTTGGGAGTTAACCCCCGAGGATTACAGCCCAATCAGGTTTAGCAAATGGATGTTATTCATTTTCCTGAATTTTGAAAAACCAAATATATATACGTTTCTATAGATACCTTCAGCGGCTTTAGTTTTGCATCACCACATTCTGGAGAGGCTACCAAAGACGTCCTTTCTCATCTTGTTTCAGCCTTTTTCGTAATGGGTAAACCAATACATATTAAAACAGATAAATGTCCTGCATATACCAGTGCCAAGTTTAAACAGTTTTGTGCTACCTTGCAATTTTGTCATACTACTGAAATTCCATACAACTCTCAGGGCCAAGGCATGTGGAACTTGCCCAGCTTAGCTTAAAGACTTGGCTATCCCGTCTTAAGGCTTCCGCCCTTGTAGTTACCACTCCCAGGGATCGCCTTAACCATGCATTATTTGCCCTTATTTTTCTTACCTTAGACAGTGAAGGCCATTTGGCCACAGACAGACACTGGCATCCTTCGTCCAATTCTGTTCGCTCGCCTGTTATGTGGTGCAATCCCATTACAAATAAATGAAAACGCCCAGATCCTATCCTCATCAGGGGATGAGGCTCAGCTTGTGTTTTGGACCAAGAGCAAGCATCCCCAAGATGGTTACCAGAATGCCTGGTTAAACAGGTAAATTACTTACCTCAACCCAGGGACGGAGGCCCTCCCCCTGAGGACAAATTTTCCTCCATTTCAGATACAGCCAAGAATCTGTGCGAGGATCCTGCTTAAGGCACTTCTGCTGAACAGGTTTGAACACGGAGACCTTGGACCTCCAATTTCCAACATCATGGAGTACCTTTTTGCCCCCCCCCCGTGAATGCAAAGGAGGATTTTGGACTGAGGCTCCCACTAGTTGGACCCAGACTGCTGACTGCATGACTAAGGTGACTTACCTCCGTGCCAAGGTTGACCATAATCTCGGAGGAGTTCATCAGCCTAAATGGGTATGTGTTAACAAGCCAAAGATTATTCCCCCTAGTACAAGTAAAGCTCTCCAAAATTGTTCTGCAACTTGTACGCATACCCAGGCGATGCATGTCTCTTGTAATGTGTCGGCTTCACTTTGTGTTAATAAACAGGGAGAACAATTTTTTGAAGCCTCCCTAACTAAAACTCATGCAGCAGGGGGACCACTATTCATTATACCCCCATTCTCTTTGACCATGCAGGAGATGGCAAATACACCAAGCTACAGTCAGCTGGGTGCCAAGGCACTGTCGGAAAAGGTTCCTACTGGCCGATTAAGGCCCCTACAGGGGTCTCTGATGGTGGAGGACCCACTTATTCTGTCAAGCATCCTCAGATAATCAAACTTTTGAAATCCCAAATCCCTGAGCTCACATATCATCCCTTAATGTAGCCTAAATCCCAGTTCCCAGGTTTAGATACCAATACATTAGATATTTTGCAAACTACATTCTCCTCGCTTAATAATTCGAACCCCACCCTTGCTGGTGATTGCTGGCTCTGCATGACAGCAGGGCAATCATGCCTATGGCAGTTCCTATTAATTCTATCATGGACAATGATAATACATGCCAACCCGGATTTCCCTTTAAAGTACAGCCTATAGGCACTTTTACATTATTTCTTTTAGGCGCGATGCAGAATAATACCTATGATACTGATGTTCGACTTACTTCCTTTGGAAATTGCTCAACAGTATAAAATTATTCCTCACCCACCCCATCTCTTTGTTCCTCCAATGGCACAGTTTTTATGTGTGGAGGAAACTCGGCCTTCCCACGCTTCCAGCGAATTGGACCATTGGTTGTGTTCTTGCTTTATTACTCCCTGATATAACTATTGTCCCAGGAGATGAACCTCTACCAATTTCTAGCCTAGACACTTTAGTCAAAAGACATAGGTGGGCAATACAGGCTTTACCACTCATTGCCAGCCTTGGAATAACAGCTGCTGTGGGCACAGGTACAGTGGCTTAGGCACGGCTATTCACTCTTACCATCGCCTGTCTCAACAACTTATAAATTATGTACAAATTTTATCAGGAACCTTTAAAGATTTGCAGGACCAAATAAATTCCCTGGCAGAAGTGTTCCTTCAAAACAGACGGGGCTTAGATTTGCTGACAGCTAACCAGGGAGGTATTTGCTTAGCCTTAGGGGAACGATGCTGCTTTTATGCCAATAAATCAGGCATAGTACACATTAAAATTAAGCAGCTTCAAGAAGATCCAGAAAAGAGACAAAGGGAACTATTTGAAAATCCCCTCTGGATTGGGCATAATGGATTTCTACCCTACCTTCTTCCCCTATTAGTCCCTTTGTTGGGTTTACTTTTAATGGTGTCCATAGGCCCCTGCATTATAAAGAGGCTGGTACAATTTATTAAAGAACAGATTAATATTTTGATTTCTAAGCCCATACAGGTCCACTATCATGGTCTGGAGATGGAAGACAGCACTGCCAACATTTAAAAGAATGTTCAACCCTTCTCACAGGCTTATTAAGTTTACATCCCCACAGATCTCTCTTTCTTACAGAAAACTATAAATAACAGCTCTGAGCAACCATCTTCTACCCTTGCAATAAGGGTTCGTTCTCCATGGGCCCCTCCGCTTGGGGGAGGACACACCCTTGGAATGAGCACGTTAGGCCATAATAACGGAGGGTCCAGGAAGGACTGCAGGAGGATGGATCCACGGATCCCCAAACACAAGACCTCTGAATGACACGCTCTGGTGCATGGCGGTTGGCATGCTATCCCCTCAAAGACGTCTCCTCCAAAAACATGCCAAAGCCAACACGAAATCTCCTAGGAAAGATGCTCGCTCAAATCAGGAGATATTCTAAGGCATTCTAGAGAAACAGAGCCACTATCACCCCCTAAATCCATGGCCTGTAAGGTATGGTCGAATATTTTATATAACAAAAGGGGAGATGTCAGGGGCTAGAAGGAAGTTCTCCTTCAAAAAATAGACTGACACAAGAAACATCCCCCTGGGACACAACCTGCCTGGGAGACATCCCACAGCCATCTATCTCCTTTTGACATCCGGCTACCATCTGTCTACTGAAACATCCTGAGGTTATCTCACCCTGTGAAGACATCCAGCAACTGCCCATAAGAGAGCTTTCCCATCCGCAGCATATAAATACCCTCTGAGAATAATAAAAGTTTGCAGCATTATCAGAACTCCTGTCTTGCTGTCATCTCTCGTGTCTCTTGTCCCTTCATTCCTCCCCAACTAGGATCGACACCCAAGTTGATGTGTCCTGCCAGCCGGGCCATCTGACACTAACCCATACCCTCCTAGACTCTGATGACAAATCCTAATATGATGGAGAAAAATAACCCAAACAGAATAGAAATACAAGCAGTTCAGAGGAGGCATGGTGTATAGTTGCACTTGCCTTTTGCATGATATAGGGTAGGTGTTATAAATCTAGTTAATTTTTAATTGAAATAGTTCTCCATGTGTTTTTAAAGTTAACAAATATGTGAATTCCTGTCTCCCTTTCTCTGTAGCCGATTCAGCACATGTATTTTTATATGCACATATAGAATCCTACCTGGTATCAGATGTACATTCTTGTGAGGTGGCTGACTTGGAAGATACAAATTGTGAGAAGAGATCACTCCTCCTAAACGCCGTTGGAACAGAAAATTCAACCTATGGGTGAGCCTCCTAGTAGAACAACATTATACATAAATCCATGTTCAGTAAATTAAATATTTTTGCATCTGTGGATGATATATACTTCATGATGAATTTCGATTGGCATATATATTGCTACATTTTATTGCCTGGGTGTGTGTGTTGTGTGTGTGTGTGTGTGTGGGTGTGTGTATATATATATATATATATATATATATATATATATATATATACACTCTCCAAATATTTCAAAATATGAAATATATGTGTCTTACATATACTACCTAAATTCATTCATGTTCATGTATGTGGATTTATAATCAACTTTTCACAATATTATTCTCAGAAATATTCATCCACCTGAATTACATATTTGTTTTATAGTACTGAAAACTAACTTCAGTGAGTGGTGCATACAATCCTAATATTTCTACAGTAACTGACCCAGTTTAACATCAATGCAACTAGATTCCTCTTGGATATGATGTCTATGTTGAAGTTCATTTTATTCAACACTGGTACATTACTATTTGTTCAGTTTATACACATCATAGGATATATATTTCATCAACAACTTCAATAATTTATAGGATTTTGATTCACTTTCAATCATTTCCTGATTCAGAACACATGTATTCCTCCAGGTTACATGATTGTTTTTTCATGAGACTTCTTTCCAAACGCTTTTTTTTTCGATTTCCATAATCATTTTGAAGAAAAACTGACACACTCTTCATGATAAACCATAACCCTAATATTACCATTAGATGTATTTCTGGTTGGAATGAATGATTGCATATAAATATACGATTTTCTGTTTATTTTCAGATATCAATTCAATCGAATATTTAAAGTTGGAACAAGTTATAATATTTAATCACAGTATCGTCTATTCATAAATTATCTCTATGTTCATAGACACAGAGTAAATCTATTTGTAACCCCAATACTAATTTTTTCATCTTCAAAATGTTGCTCCCAGAAATGGTGGAAGAAATACTCATGTCACCTAATCTACATATACATTTTATCACAGTAATATTCTGGACACAAAAAGAAGAGGTCACACTTATGATTGTATCAAAGCCTAAATGAAAAGTGAGCATAGATTACTGAAAACATTCATGTCCAGTGTGCCTAATGCTCTCAAATGTCAATCCTATTGGTGACTACATATTTGTTTCTTCTTAAGACTATATTTTGAACCTCAACCCTGTTGCAAATGTCTAATCCTATCACTCAATTTATACTTTGCCTGATTTCCTAATGTCTCTATTGATGTCTGCTTACCTAAATATTTTCCCCAGTTCACCATTGTGACTGACCCTTCACGTGTGCTGACATTTACATTCACTCTCTACCCGATACACTATTGCTAAAGAACTTTTGGTCCAAATTCTGTACTCAGTCTTCTTCTGAAACTTATCGAATATCTTCCTAATCCTACCGACTATCCCTGTTCTAGTGGATGTTCACTTCTACATTCAATCATCCAAGGTACAAGGTCCTATGCCATTGATTATCGATTTATCTGAAACACCTGTGCAGAACGTATATCAAAGCTAAGTATCCCAATCAATAGCGCAATGCCCTTCTGGGCTTCAAATCTTACCTAGATTTTTGTTTTCATACTTATATTTCACCTATATATTCTTAGAAATATCACAGGTTCCCAATACCATCATTCATCAATTAGAATAATTCCTAACCCAAATCAAACCTGTTATTAACCCTAACCATACACTGTTCCCTCAATCTAACTTTACAGAAGAGCAGGGACCAATTTGGTCTTACAATACAGGAATGTAGAGAATCTTCCACCTGTTGTAAAACTCAAAGGTCCATGAAGAAGTGATCCCTGGAGAAGATGTAGGCAGCCATGAAGGACCTGAGAGAGCAAACGTCATCTTCCATTGCAAACAACCTGGTCAGGATGAAGGGTTGTGTTTGAATCAGCCTCTCTGTTCATAATGTAGAGAAGATGGACACAAACAGTCCTTTTTGGAGACCTGTTCCTGGGTGCCTATGGTTCATATACCATTCTAACTTGTGAAAGTGTCACAGGAAGTAGGAGAAGCCTCGATCTCATGGGACCCTTGGAAGCAACTGTTAGGACAAAGTGGTTGCCAAAGCAGTGACCTCATTCAGTTCCTGAAGGAAGTGACCTCACCTCACTTCCTTGGTCATGGAACTCTCGGTACTTGGGATCCAGGAATCAAGGTACCAAGAGCCTGTCCCAGTCCCAGTCCCAGTGGGCTCACTTGTTTGGATTTACCAAGGACAGAGTCAGTCTTTCATGGTACCTACAGATATGAGGATGGCCAACTGCCAGGAAAACTCAGAAGAGGGGCCTTTCCTGAGAAAGCAGATAGTGGCTCACCGCTGGCTCCTGACAAGTTCACAGAGTTGGTGTTTTCCGGGGAACATAAGTTGGCCCACCAGTCAGAAGACACTCTGGATAGTCACAGACATACTTTGTAGAAGGTGGTGCCTCTGTGGTTGTCGGTGTGGGTTTGTGGTTTTGTCTCATGTTCTGAGAATAGGTAGGAAAGGCGGTTTGTTTGGTTTGGAGTGAACTGTTTATAGTAAGTCGTTTGGCAAGCAAGTGTTTCTATGTCTGTGTATCCCACTATGTGCATGGTTTTAGATATTAGAAAACTGAATGCATCAATTGTTGTCTCCTGTCTAGCAGAAAGCTTCCCAGCATTCATCCTGCCGAATTTATGAATGGATTTCAGCTTGCCTGATCGATGGGCAACATGTGGTATCTTCCAAAATTCCTGCATTCTTCATGAATTCTGGCTACTCTCCAGAATAGGCTCATGGTTTTGTGTCCAAGATATGTAGCAGTTCCAAGCCCTGTGACATGGCCATGTACTGGATAGCTAAAGGGAATGTCGAGCATCTCAGAAAACTCAGATATAAGTGTGACCATGATAGTCTCAGTGGAGAAACCCTGCTTTGGGCCTTTTGCTTACCTATTGTTCTGTTGCCCTGAATGTCAGGAAGGTCTTTGCCTCAAGACATCCGTTTGTGAAGCCTGAAGAAAACAGGTTCAAATGGAAATGAATGGACATCACCTGTGGATATTTGCTTAATTCCTTTGAAAATGGAAGTGTCTGAATCAGCCTCTTGGCCCTGTGTGAGGCCGTGGCTTAGATTCTCAACCCCTGAAGAATCTAAAGAAACATCACATGTGTGCATCCAAAACAAAAATGGCCAAAAGTGCAGTTATTGTGGATGAAGTCTCTCCCCATTCTCTGTAAGGTTCCTGACCTCCATCAAGTTAGAATAGGGATCCATTGGGCCAAATCATTTCTTCAAATCCCTAAATTGCTTGAGTTTTCCCGTGACTACAATTCACATAAAGAATCCAAACTGCACAGTCAATACGCCTCAAATTGGAGAAGCAGAGAAGTATTAACAGCAGGCCTATTTGAACACTCCTGGTTCACAGGAATGGTGTCCAGGCCACCCTGAATTTAGGCAAATTAGGGGCAAGAGAGATTATTTAGGAGACTGTCTTGGGCTTCGCCCCTCGTGGAAATTTCCAGCGATAGGTTATGATGAGTGTCTATATAAAAGAACATGAGGGCCATGTGGGATTGTTTTGGTTTTAATTGTGGTTGTTAGTTTGGTGATTGGAAGAGATGACTGGGTCCACCTTGACATGAACTCTGGTGTTTTTCCCCTTAGAGACTGAGTTCTGGAACTGACCTCAGAAAAGTATTGCCATTAATTGTGTTGGGATTTTAGAAGGCCATGCATGAGAGTCGCCCTTGGAAACTGAGATCAAGGCCCAGGGTGGCTGTCAACAGAGCACTGGGAATCACAGCCAAGATATCACATAATTTTCTTCTGAAAGACTTGGCAGCCGTAGTTGAGAGTCAAAAGTCACATGGACATCACATTGTAGAACTCAATGGGCCTGGCTTCATTTGACCTTTTGGCCATTCTTTGGGAAGCATTGCCTGTGAGATTTCTCCAGAGCTTTCATTGAAATGAGCTTCGTCAACATTAATGGTTCTGGAATGAACTGAAACTCACAGTGCCTCCACCTTCATTGTTGAAATATGGCTAGAAAAATACCATGAAATTTTTGAAATTTCCATGACCAGCTGGCACAGGAGAACCTTTGGATTTCCTGTTGCTGATCATGAGTATAACAGACACTGCCTTGATTGACTGGTTTTAATGAAAATTGTGTAAAACAGAGATGCCAATAAGTTGGAGCCTGATTATTAGTGGGCCTAGAGCAGTGGTAGGCAGGTGTGTGATAAAACATCTGTGGTGGGGCCATGTGGATCTGCCATTGGCTTCCAAATGGCTTGTGACTGACATGATGCAGCCAGCAGTCCCTTCTAAGTAAAGGCATCTTGTTATTTGGAGAGGTTTCAGGGCAATGTTCAGAATCGATTTGCTATCGTCAATGGGGCAAGCTATGTGATATAGAAGCATGGTTGGTGCATTCTCCTGCAGAAATTGAAATACCACACGTGACAGAACTCCCTCCTGCACTGTGTCCCAGTTGAACTCCGTGTATTTCATGAAGCAAATACCAAACTCCCATTGTAGCAGCAAGAAACACCATGAAAATTGGAGGATGAACAAATGGCTTCACAGTCCACACAGGGAGACACTTAGAACCCAGTGGCCACAGTTTACCTACAAAGATCAAATTCAGGACTGCTGCCTCATGTTCATTGGAAAATAAGAAACTATGTTTTACAGGTCACATAGGTGCAGACCCAGCTTTGATGATCTCACTACAAAGGAAGCTAAAGCTCCTGATAACAACATATGTTTCAAGTGACCAAACTCAGAGGCAATTTCTCAAGAAGTCTTTAGGCCAGCAGAGCTCCATGTTTGTGGAGTGTTCACCCTGTCCCTTACTTTTGGAAACTCCTCTACCACCTCCAAGGTAGTGAACTCCTTAGCATATTCCATTCCAGATAAGTATTCACTGATTTTCTAACTCTTCTCCTCTAATTATGTCTTACTTGGGGCGAAGATAATGTCAAGCCATTGTTCTGGAGGAGTGGGAAGATTTTGTGTAGCACATATTTGCATACACATTGGATTCATTTTCCAAATTTCCATTCGAAATACTGAATCCCTGACTCTAACCCCTACCCTACTAGACTCTGACTACTAATCGTAATATGATAGAGAATAAAAACTCAAACAGAATAGAAATACAAGCAGTTCAGAGGAGGCATGGTGTATAGTTGGAATTGCCTTTTGCATTATATAGGTGAGAAGTTATAAATCTAGTCAATTTTTTGTTGAAATAGTTCTCCGTGTGTTTTGAAAGTTAACAAATATGTAAATTCCTGTCTCCCTTTCTCTGTAGCCTATTCAGCACATGTAATTTTATATGCACATATAGAATCGTACCTGGTATCACACGTACATTTTTGTGAGGTGACTGACTTGGCAAATACAAATTTTGAGAAGAGATCACTCCTCCTAAATGCTGTTGGAACTGAAAATTCAACCTATGGGTAAGCCTCCTAGTTGAACAACATTATACATAAATCCATGTTAAGTATATGAATATTTTTGGGTCTGTGGATGATATGTATTTCATGATGAATTTCAATTGACATATATATTGCTAGTTTTTAATGTCTGTGTGTGTGTGTGTGTATATGTATATATATATATATATATATATATATATATATATATATATACTCTCCAGATTTTTCAAAATATGAAATATTTGTGTCTTATTATGCACTCCCTAAATTCATTCATATTCATGTACGTGGATTTATAATCCACTTTTTAAAAAATTAATCTCAGAAATATTCATCCACCTGAAATACATATTTTTTCCTAGTACTGAAACAGTTTTCAGTAAATGGTGCATCCATATCCTAATATTTCGGCATTGCAAGATGACTGTGAAGACAGTGTATCACACCCAGTGTACTCTGCCACTGCGCAGGTGAATAACGAGTTAGAACGATGAAAAACTATCTTGTTAGGATCTTACAGGAAAATGGGTGTTTACCGAAATCTAGAAGAATGATTTCCACCACCGAGGTCCGGTAATTGAGTCTCAAACACAAGCCACTTGTGCAACCGGAGATCCATTCTGATTTATCCGCGTGACCTGCCCCGTGTCTACAAATTGTGAGGCACCACCGAGAAGCGACCAGCAAGCAGGGAGAAACGTTGCTGCAGATTCTGTGGAATTCTGCTGGCTGAGCATCCACTGAGCCCCCAGCTGAATTTGGGATTTCAGACGGGAAAGTTAGCAGTACATTTCTATCCCCCAAAGTGGAAACTCCACAAAGGAAACCAGCAGCCACCATCTTGGAGAGCTGAAGTAACCACCACCACTCCCAGACAGATTGCAACAATAAAACAGGTGTGTGTTTCTCAGCTCATCTCACATACAGAGGAAAATTCGCATAAAATCTCTCCTAGGCTTTTGGGGGAGGGATAATCAGAGCAAGTCTGCATAAAGACTGGGGGAAAACTAGAGGCACCTGACCTTCATCTCCCCTTCCCATCAGCGGCAAAAATGAAACTTGTCTAGCCAGTGCGGGGCGAGGGGCAAGCGGAAAATATTAAAACAATAGAGTTCCAGGGTTCACAATAGACACCCTCCCCACCCAACAAACGGCAGACCCGGAGAACAGTTTGAGCTGCCGAGAAGCATCACTCAGGAGAAATCTGGTCTAGCAGGAGAAATCAGGACTAGCAGGATAAACCAGGGGACTAGAGGCCAGGCCCTCCTGACTGGGTGGCTGGAGAACGCCAGACCACTGCCAGTGTGACTGGGCAACTGGAGACCACCTTCCTGCCGGCGCCAGCCCACCTGCTGACGGCATGTCTTGATGGCTGGAGAACGCTCGCCTGCCCTGCCGACGACCGAACGTGCAACTGTGTGGCTAGAGATCACCCACCCGCCGGCGACAGCCCATCCGCTGCCCGCGCTACTGGTTGGCTGGAGACTGCCGGCATGCCAGCGACCGGGAGCTGAAACCAACAAGAGACAATCCAGTCCACCCCCCCAATTCGGACACTCCGGCAAGGAGCCTGGGGCCCACCACAGCAGAGAGGTGACATCACTGGAGCTCGGCTGTCAGAATTCCTTAACAGCGAAATCCACTTAAGCAGGCATAGTCTAGCAACACAAAGGAGAGAAAACAGAGATATATAAACCCATAACAAATCTATAGAAGAGAGCAGAAACACAGCAATCAAATAGAGCCAGAAAATAACGTGAACATCATGAAAAAACAAGGGGAAAAAAAGGTGTAGAATCAATGAAGGACAACTTAATACTACAGGAGAACCTAGAAGCATTAGAAACAGGGATAGGGAAAAAACTTAAGTCATACCTAACTCAGATGGAAAGGAATAATAGAGAAGACATGAGGCAGCAAGTCCAAGAAATAAAAGTATATTTTGAAAATGAATTAAACAACCAAATTCAAATGGCAAAGAACAAGGTTTACCAGGAGATAGAGATCTTTTAAAAAATCATACAGTAATTCTAGAAATGCAGGAAACTATAAACCAAATTAAAAACTCAAACAAGAATATTTCAAATAGACTAGATCAAGTAGAAGTCAGAACATCAGATAATGAAGACAAAGTTTGTCAACTTGAAAAGAATATAGTCAACACAGAAAACATGCTTAAATCCCATGAGCAACTATTCAAGAGATATGGGATGTCATAAAAAAACCAAAATTGAAAGTCATCGGGATAGAAGAAGGCATAGAGATTCAAACCAAAGGAATGGACAACATATTAAATGAAATAATTCTAGAAAACATCCCAGAGATGAAAGATGGAATGGATTGCCATATCCTGGAAGCCTACAGGACCTCAAACATTCAAAACCATAATAGACAAACTCCAAGACATATAATTATGAAGATAGCCAACATACAGAACAAGGAGAGAATATTAAAAGCTACGAGAGAAAGTAGGCAGATAACATTCAGGGGTAAACCAATTAGGTTAACAATTGATTTTTCATCACAGACTTTGAAAGCGAGAAGATCTTTGAACAATGTATTTCAAACACTGAAAAATAATGGATTCCAACCAAGAATACTGTATCCAACAAAATTAAGCTTCAGATTTGACAATGAAATTAAGTCTTTCTTGATAAACAAAAGCTAAAAGAATTCGCAGACAGAACACCAGCACTGCAAAGCATTTTGAGCAAAATACTACAAGAAGAGGAATTGAAAAATAGTGCCCAAAACTAACAGTGGGAGGTATCTCAGTAAAGGGGTAAGAAAATAACCAAAAAGTAAAAACTACCCAAATTAAAATAAATAAATAAATAAACATGACTGGAAGTATAAATCATATTTCAATTGTAACCTTAAATGTTAAAAATCTAAACTCACCAATCAAGAGACATAGGCTAGTAACCTGGATCAAAAAAATAAATCCAACAAAATGCTGCCTTCAGGAGACTCTTTTGATAGGTAAAGACATACACAGGCTGAAAGTGAAAGGTTGGGAAAAATCTTACCACTCACATGGCCCTCGGAAGCAAGCAGGAGTGGCCATACTCATATCATATAAAATCAACTTCAAACCTACGTTAATCAAAAGGGATAAAGTAGGACACTATATATTGTTAAAAGGAACCATCCACCAAGAAGACATAACAATTATCAATTGGTATGCACCAAACAATTGAGCTGCAATGCTTATAAAACAAACTCGCCTCAAGTTCAAGAGTCAAATAGACTACAACACAATAATTATGGGTGACTTCAACACACCGCTCTCGCCATTAGACAGATCCTCTATAAAAAACTGAATAAAGAAACTATAGAATTCAACAGCACAATCAATAACCTTGACTTAACCGACATATATAGAATATATCAACCATCATCAAGTGGATACACTTTATTCTCAGCAGCACATGGATCCTACTCCAAGTTAGACCATATATTATGCCATTGGGCAACTCTTAGTAAATATAAAGGCGTGGAGATAATACCATGCACCATATCTGATCATAATGGAATGAAACTGGAAATCAATGAGAATAGAAGGAAGGAAAAATCCTACATCACATGTAAAATGAACAATATTCTACTGAATGATCAATGGGTTACAGAAGACATAAAGGAGGAGATAAAAAAATTCTTAGAAACAAATGACAATACAGACACAACATACTGGAATCTATGGGACACAAAGAAGGCAGTTTTAAGAGGGAAATTCATTTCTTGGAGTTCTTTCCTCAAAAAAAGAATACAACAACAAATAAATAAACTCACAGTACACATCAAAAACCTAGAAAAGGAAGAGCAAAACAACAACAAATGTAGTAGAAGACAAGAAATAATTAAAATTGGAGCAGAAATCAACGAAACTGAAACAAACAAAAAAAAAAACATTGAAAAAATTGATAAAACTAAAAGTTGATTCTTTGAAAAAATAAATAAGATTTACAGGCCCTTAGCCATGCTAAGGATGAGAAGAAGAGAGGGAACTCAAATTACTAACATACGGAGTGAAAAAGGCAATATCACAACAGACAGTACACAAATACAGAAGATAATTAGAAAGTATTTTGAAATCCTATATTCCAATAAAATAGAAGATAGTTATAATATCGATAAATTTCTTAAGTCATACGATCTGCCCATATTCAGTCAAGAAGACACACACAATTTTAACAGACCAAAAACAAAGAAAGAAATGGAAGAAGCCATCAAAAGACTACCAATCAAAAAAAGCCCTGTACCTGATGGGTATACAGTGGAGTTCAACAAAACCTTCGAAGAAGAATTAATACCAATACTATTCAAGCTATATCAAGAAATGGAATAATAAGGAGCTCTTCCAAATTCATTCTCGGAGTCCAAAATCACCCTGATCCCAAAACCAGACAAAGACACTTCAAAAAAGAAAACTACAGACCAATATCTCTAATGAAGTTGGATGCAAAAATTCTCAATAAAATCCGTGTGAATTGAATACAAAAACATATCAAAATAGTTGTGCACCATGATCAAGTAGGATTCATCCCTGGAATGCAAGGCTGGTTCAATATACGGAAATCAATAAATGCTATTCACCACATCGATAGACTTAAGGACAAGAACCATATGATCATCTCGATAGATGTAGTAAAACATTCAACAAAGTTCAGCATCCCTTTATGTTCGAAACACTAGAAAAACTAGGGATAACAGGAACTTACCTCAACATTGTAAAAGCTATATATGCTAAACCTCAGGCTAGGATCATCCTAAATGGAGAAAACTGAAGGCATTCCCTCTGAAATCTGGAACAAGACAGGGATGCCCTCTATCACCACTTCTATTCAATTTAGTTCTTGAAATACTAGCCAGAGCAATTAGACAGACAAAAGAAATTAAAGGCATAAAAATAGGAAAAGAAGAACTTGAATTATCACTATTTGTGGATGACATGGTAATATATTTAACAGACCCAATAGGGTCTACAAAGAAACTGCTAGAGTTAATAAATGAAGGATATAAAACCAACACGCATAAATCAAAGGCATTTCTGTATATCAGCAACAAAACTTCTGAAATGGAAATGAGGAAAACCACTCCATTCAAAATATCCTCAAAGAAAATAAGATACTTGGAAATCAACCTAACAAAAGAGGTGAAAACCACAGAACCCTAAAGAGAGAGATAGAAAAAGATCTTAGAAAATGGAAAAATGTACCCTGTTCATGGATAGGCAGAACTAAATTCATCAAAATGGCGAAATTACCCAAAGTTCTCTACAGGTTTAAAGCAATGCCAATCAAAATCCCAACGGCATTTCTTGTAGAAATGATAAAGCAATCATGAAATTCATATGGAAAAACAAAAGGCACAGAATAGCAAAAGGAATTCTAAGCAGGAAGTGTGAATCGGGAGGTATAGCGATACTAGAGTTCAAACTTTACTACAAAGCAAGAGTAACAAAAACAGTGTGGTACTGGTACCAAAACAGGCAGGTGGACCAATGGTATAGAATGGAGGACAGAGAAACCAATCCACAAAATTACAACTTTCTTATATTTGATAAAGTGGCTATAAACATGCAATGGATGAAGGATAGCATCTTCAACAAATGGTGCAGGGAAAATTAGAAATCCATGTGCAACAAAATGAAACTGAATCCCGTTCTCTCACCATGCACAAAAGTTAACTCAAAATAGATCAAGGAGCTAGATATCAAATCAGAGACACTGCGTCTCATAGAAGAAAAAGTTGGCTATGATCTATATACTGTGGGGTCGGGCTCCAAATTCTTTAATAAGACATCAATAGCCCAAGAGTTAATAACAAGAATAAACAAATGGGACTTACTTAAACTAAAAAGTTTTTTCTCAAGAAGAGAAACAATAAGAGAGGTAAATAGAGAGCCTACATCCTGGGAACAAATTTTTACCCCTCACACTTCAGATAGAGCCCTAATATCCAAAATATACAAAGAACTCAAAATATTAAACAATAAGATAACAAATAACCCAATCAACAAATGGGCCAAGGACCTAAACAGACACTTCACAGAGGAGGACATACAATCAATCAACAAGTACATGAAAAAATGCTCACCATCTCTAGCAGTCTGAGAAATGCAAATCAAAACCACCCTAAGATACCATCTGACTCCAGTAAGATCAGCAGCCATTATGAAGTTAAACAACAATAAGTGTTGGCGAGGATTTGGGGAAAAGGATACACTTGTACACTGCTGGTGGGACTGCAAATTGGTGAGGCCAATTTTGAAAGAAGTATGGATATTCCTGGAAAAGCTGGAAATGGATCCACCATTTGACCAAGCTATCACCCTTCTTGGAATGTTCTCTCAGGATCTTAAAATAGCGTACTATAGGGATACTGCCACATCAATGATCATAGCAGCACAATTCACAATAGCTAGACTGTGGAACCAACTTAGATGCCCTTCAATAGATTAATAGATAAAAAAAATGTTGCATCTATACACAATGGAGTATTACACAGCACAAAAAATGACAAAATCATAGAATTTGCAGGGAAATGGATGGCATTAGAGCATATTATGCTAAGCGAAGCTAACCAATCCTTAAAAAACAAATGCCAAATGTCTTCTCTGTTATAAAGAGAACAAATAAGAACAGAACAGGGAGGAAGAGCATGAGGAAAAGATTAACATTAAACAAAGACGAATTGGGGGAGAGAAAGGGAGAGAGAAGGGAAAGCTTATGAAAATTGTAGGAAACTCTCAATGTTACACAAAATTGCATATAAGATGTTGTGAGGGGAAGTGAGGGGGAAACAATGGAGAGAATTGAACAATAGCAGATGAGGTAGAGAGGGAAGATGGGAGGGGAGGAGAGGGTGGATAGTAGGGGATAGGAAAGGTAGCAGAATACAACAGTCACTAATATGCCATTATGTAAAAATGTGAATGTGTAACCGATGTGATTCTACAATTCGTATTTGGGGAAAAAATGGGAGTTCATAACCCAATTGAGTCAAATGTATGAAAGATGATATATCTTGAGCTTTGTAATGTTTTGAACAACCAATAAAAATAAATAAATAAATAAAGGTTTAAAATTTAGTGGGAAGAAATCAGCTAAAAATGGGATCAGATGTATTCATTTTGCTATACAGAAACTTTGTTTTGTGAATATCACAAATTTATTTTACCAGAAAATGCACATAAATTGAGATTAAAGGATAATTCACCTAACTTCATGAAAAATTCATAGCATTTTCTACACTTTTCATATTTCATTTTTTTCGTGAATATTTTGTCATGGACAAGGTCTAGTCTTAGGCTATTCTTCCAGAATACTACCTCATCTGACAAGTTCGTACAATGTGTTGGATTGTTCTTTTCATCTTTTATTTAATAGTTTCTAGCTGATAATGTGTATTTTTTCTTATCTTTATTTGGACATACAAACCTAACTATATCTTTGCATTTTATGTTTTACTGGGGAAGAGACTCATCAAAAGCTCTTTGTTATATGTATCAACAATCAAACATCTAGAGCATACAATTATTCTTAATTTTGCATGAAAATAAATTTGTACCATTTTTCTTATAAAGATGTAGTATTATTAATAATGTCCCTACTGTAATAAGTAACTACTTACAAGAAGAATTAAACAATTGACTTTATATCAATTTTGAACATGAAAAGTACTAAAATAAGTATTTGGCAATTAATACACAATTGATAGAAATTGAAATCACAAGAAAGCCATTTAAAATGTCAGTGCATATGGTCCTTAAATAATAGGTTGTTCAAATAAAATTTCTCTAATTCATAAGAGTTAATATGCCACATTACAGCTTAATGTGATATAAAACTTTAAATTATCAGTATTGATAAATAAGAATGATACCTGTTTACTTAAATATGTTTATTTGATTTTCACTGTAAGATGTTAATTATGGAAGAATTGAGAATTAAGAAAGACTTGGTCTATATTATTTCTAACAGGAAAATCAAAGTACTTTTAAATATATATATATATATATATATATATATATATATATATATATATATATATATGTAATGCATATGCATGAATATAGATACATATGTATAATAAATGTATTGTAATATATCTATCAGGTGATTATAATTTTTAAATTTTCTCAAGAAAAAGAATGACTATAAAAAACAGTCTTAAATTTAAATTTCATAGCATACTACTGTTTGTAATGACATGAGAGAAAAATAGATATGGAGGGGAAACCAAAAAGGAAGGGAGAGAAGGGGGAAAATGAGGAAGAAAGTGAGTAAAGAAGAGGGACATGAGTGTATGATGTTAAGATAGAAGTGGAGGGGCTGGGTTTGTGGCTCAGAGGTAACATGCTTATCTAGCATGTGTGAGGCACATGGTTCTATTCTCAGCACCACATACAAATAAACAAAATGAAGGTCAATGAACAACTGAAAAAATAAAAAAAGAAAAAAGAAGAAATATTACGAAAATTCCAAGCTTTGATGAATGTTAAATAAAAAAAAAAATATGTTACATAGCCTTATGTAATTTCTAGACTATCCAAAATAGTCACTAAATGTTAGATTATTAGTGCTATAACTAAAAATCCATTGATCTTTCCTCTACATTCTGTGGCATGCTAGTGCTAAAATAAATTGTATTATTAATTCCCCCCCAAATCCTAATATTTCTACAGTAACTGACCCAGTTGAACATCAATGCAAGTAGACTCTATGAGACATGATGTGTATTTTAACGTTCATTTTTATTCAACACTGGTACATTACTATCTTCAGTTTATGCACATCATAGCATATATGTTTCATCAAAATTTCTCAAATTTATAGGCATTTGTTTCACTTTCAATCACTTCCTGTTTGAGAACACATGTATTCCTCCATGTTTCATAACTGCTCTTTTCATGAGACTTCATCCCAAAAACATTATTTTCGATTTCCATTATCACATTTGAAGCAAAACGCACAAACCCGTCACAATAAACCATAACACTAATATTACCATTAGATGTATAACTGGTTGGAATGAATGGTTGTATATCAATATAAGATTTCTTACTTAGTTTCAGATATCAATTCAATCCATTATTTAAAGTGGAACCAGTTATATTATTTATTCACAGTACAGTCTATTCACGAATTATCTCTATATTCATAGACACAGGTACACCTCTTTGTACCCCCAATACTAATTTATACGTCCTCAATATATAGCTCCCAGAAATGGTGGAAGAAATACCCATGTCACCTGATCTCCATATACATTTTATCGCAGTAATATTCTGGACACAAAAAGCAAAGGTCACACTTATGATTGTACAAAACCTAAATGGAAAGTGAACATGGATTACTAAAAACATCCATGTCCAGGTTGCCTAATGCTCTCAAATGAAAATCCTATTGGTGACTACATATTTGTTTCTTCCAAAGATTATATATTCAAACTCAAACATGTTGAAAATGTCTAATCCTGTCACTCACTTTATACTTTGCCTGATTTTGTAATGTCTCTATTGATATCTGCTTTCCTACATATTTTCCCCAGTTAATCATTGTGACTTCCTCATCACATGTGCTGATATTTACATTCACTCTCTTAGCGATACCCTAGTTCTAAAGAACTTTTGTTCCAAATCCTACACTCATTCTTCTTCCTAAACCTACCGACTATCTTCCTAATCCTACCGACTATCACTTTTTGACTGGATGTTCTCTTCTACATTCAATCATCCAAGGTGAAAGGTCCTATGCCATTGTATATCGATTTATCTGAAACATCTGTGCAGAATGTAATTCAACGCTAAGTATCCCAATCAAGGGACGAATGAAGTTCTGGGCTTCAAATCTTACTTAGATTTCTGTTTTCGTACATATATTTCACCTCTATATTCTTATAAATATCACAGGTTCCCAATACCATTATTCATGCAGCAGAATGGTTCCTAACCCATATCGAACATGTTAATAACACTAATCATACACTGTTCCCTCAATCTAACTTTACTGAGGAGCAGCGACAGTGTTGGTCTTACAATACAGGAATGTATGGGATCTTCCACCTGCTGAGAACATCAAAGGTACATGCAGAAATGATCTCTGGAGAAGATGTAGGCAGCTATGAAGGACCTGAGAGAGCAAAAGACATCTCCATGGCAAAGAACCTGGTAGGATGAAGGAATGTGTCTGAATCAGCCTCACTCTTCTTAATGTAGAGTAGACCAAACCAGGCCTGTGTGGAAAGCTCTTCCCAGGTGCGTATGGTTGATATACCATTCTAACATATGAAAGTGTCACAGGAAGTAGGGGCAGCCTCCATCTCATGGGACCCTTGGAAGCAACTGTTAGGACAAAGTGGTTGCCAAGGCAGTTACCTCATTCAGTTCCTGAAAGATGTGACCACACCTCACTTCCTTGATGATGAAAGTCTCTGAACTTGGGATCCAGGAAGCCAGGCACCCAGAGCCATTACCAATCCCAGTCCCAGTGGTCTCACTTGTTTGAATTTACCAAAGACAGAGTCAGTCTTTCTTCTTACCTGTTAAGGTCTGTAAACAAGTCAGATTGGCACCTGTTATTTTGCCAGAGAAATGTTAGAGTCTGTAAAAAACGTCTGGATGGCGCCTGGCAAAATGCCAGAGGGAGTGGTTTGTGAAGTAACAAAAGTGAGCCATTAAGTGTGGAGATTCCTTATTGTTTGACTGCTGTATCTATTTCATGCTAATTAGATAGGCTGTGTAAAATGTATAAATACCGCTCTTATTCAACAATAATTGGCTTCCACTCCTGCTGCATCAGTCTACCCAAGTTGTTCGTCACCCCCCCGGTTATTTTGCCCAGCCAGCCGGGCTGCGGCACTTACCTACAGATGTGAGGATGGCCAAATGCCAGGGAAGCTCTGAAGATAATTCTTTTCTGATAAAGCAGGTATTGGCTCACCGCTGACTCCTGACTACTTCACAGAGTTAGCAAAGGAAAGCAGATTTGAGACAGGACAAGCAATTTTGGGGAACATAGTATGGCCCACCAGTCAGAGGACACTCTGGATAGTCACAGACCAACTTGGAGGAAAGAGTTGCCTTTGTGGGTGTGGTTGTGGGTTTGTGTATTCCACTGTGTCTGTGGTTATAGACATTAGAAAAGAGAATGCATCAATGGAATTGTTCTGTCTAGTAGAAAGCTTCTCAGCATTCATCCTGCCAAATTTATGAATGGACTACGGCTTTCCTTATGAATGGGCAACACCTGCTATCTTCCTAAGTTCCTGTTTTCTTCCTGAATTCTGGCCACTCTCAAGAATAGGCTCATGGTTTTGTGTAAAAGATATGTACCACCTCCAAACTCTATAACAAGGCCTTGTACTGGATAGCTGAAGGGAATGGAGAGGAACTCAGAAAACTCAGATATCAGTGTGACCAGTAAAGTGTCAGTGGAGAAACACTGATTTGGGCCTTTTGTTTACCTATTGTTCCGTTGCCCTGAATGTCTGGAAGGTCTTTGCCTCAGTCCACCCCTTTGTGAAACCTGAAGAAAACAGTTGTCTAATGGAAAATAATGAGCATCACCTGTGGCTCTTTGCTTAATTGCCGTGGAAAGGGATGTGTCTGAATCAGCCTCTTGGCGCTGTGTGAGGCTGTGACTTAGATTCTCACCACCTGATGAATCTAAGGAAAGATCTCATGTGTGCATCCAAAACCAAAATGGAAAAAGAGCAGTCTTGTGGATGAAGTCTCTCGCCTTCCTCTGTAAGGTTCCTGACTTCCATCAAGTGAGAATAGGTATCTTTGGTTCAAAAAGTTTTTCAAAGCCCTGCAGAGGCAAGCCCATAGGTGCTTGAATTTTCTCATAACTCCAATTCACATAAAGAATCTAAACCCCACAGACATAAGGCTCAAATTGGAGAAGCAGAGCAGTATTAATGGCAGGCCTAATTGATCACTCCTTGTTCACAGATAGGTTGTCAAGCCACCCCGACATTAGACAAATGAGGGTAGGGAGCATATTTTGGCTACTGTCTTCAGCTGCACCCCTCATGGAAACTTCCAGCCAGAGGTTATGATGAGTGTCTATGTGGAAGTAGTTGAGAGCCATGTGGGAGTGTTTTGGTTTTAATTGTGGTCATTTGTTTGGCTGATGGAAGAGATGACTGGGTCCACCTTGGCTTGAACTCTGGTGTGAGTCTTCTTAGAGACTGAGTTCTGGAAATGACTGCAGAGATGTATTGCCATGAATTGTGTTGGGATTTTTGGAGGCCACACATGGTAGTGGCCTTTGGAAACTGAGATCTAGGCCCGGGGGGCTTCCCACAGAGCACTGGGAATCTGAGCCAGAATATCACATGATTTTATTCTGAAAGACTTGACAGCCATAGTTGAGAGTAAAAACACACATGGACCTCACATTGTAGACCTCAATGGGCCTGGCTTCATTTGATCTTTTGGCCACTCTTTGGGAAGTCTTGCCTGTGAGAGTTCTCCAGATCTTTCATTGAAATGGGCTTTCTCACCTTTTAATGTTTCCAGAATGAATTAAATCCCACAGTGCCTCCAACCTCATCCTTGAAAAATGGCTAGATAAACATCATAAAAATTTGAAATTCCCATCACCAGGTGACACTGGATACACTTTGGATTTCCTGTTGCTCATCATGAGTGTACCAGACAGTGCCTTGATTGACTGGGTTTCATGAAAATGGTGTAGAACAATGATGCAAATAAGTTAAAGTCTGCTGAGTAGTGGGCCTAGAGCAGTGTTTTGCAGGTCTGTGATAAAACTTCTGTGGTGGGGTCATGTGGATCTGCCAAAAGGCTTGTAACTGACATGGTGCAGCCAGCAGACCCTTGTATGTAAAGGCATCTTGTTGAATGGAGAGGTTTCAGGGCAATGTTCAGAATCAGGTTGCTATGGTCAAGGGGGCAAGCTATGTGGGATAGAAGCCTGGTTGGTGCATTCTCCTGCAGACCCTGACGCACAACACGTGACAGATCTCCCTCCAGCACTGTGACCCAGTTGAATTCCTTGTATTTCCTGAAGCCAATACCAAACTCCCAGTGCAGCAGCAAGGACACCATGAAAAGTGGAGGATGACCAAATGGCTTCACAGTCCACACGGGGCCACACTTAGCCTTCAGTGGCAAGAGTTTACTTACAAAGAGAGAATTTAGCCTTGCTGCCTCACGTTCTTTGGAAAATAAGAAACCATGTTCTGCAGGTCACATAGATGGAGACCCAGCTTTGGTGGTCTCACTAGAAAGGAAGCCATAGGTCCTGACTACAACATATACTTCAAGTGGCCAACCTCAGAGGCAGGTTCTCCAGAAGTCTTTAGGCTGGCAGATCTCCATATTTGTGCAGTATTTACCCTGTCCCTTACTTTTGGAAACTCCTCTACCACCTCCAATATTGTGAACTCGTAACCATGTTCCATTCCTGATATGTATTCACAGATTTTCTAAATCTTCTTCTTTTATTTTGTCTTACTTGGGGCAAAGATAGTGTCAAGGTATTGTTGTGAATGAGAGTAGGAAGATTTTGTGTAGCACATATTTGCATACACATTTGATTCATTTTCCTATTTTACATTCAAAATACTGAATCCCTGACACTAACCCATACCCTACTAGACTCTGACTACTAACCCTAATATGGTGGAGAGAAATAATGCAAACAGAAGTGAAATACAAACAGTTCAGAGGAGGCATGGTGTATAGTTGGATTTGCCTTTTGCATGATAAAGTGTAGGTGTTATAAATCTAGTCAATTTTTAATTAAAATAGTTCACCATGGGTTTTTGTAGTTAACAAATACGTGAATTCCTGTCTCCCTTTCTCTGTAGCCTATTCAGCACATGTATTTTTATATGCCCTTTCTCTGTAGCCTATTCAGCACATGTATTTTTATATGCACATATAGAATCCTACCTGGTATCACACGTACATTTTTGTGACTTGGCTGACTTGGAGATACAAATTGTGAGAAAAGATCACTCCTCCTAAAAGCAGTTGGAACTGAAAATTCAACCTATGTGTGAGCTTCCTAGGAGAACAACATTGTACATAAATCCATGCTCAGTAAAATAAATTATTTTGCATCTGTGGATGTTATATATTTCATGATGAATATTGATTGGCTTATATATTGGTACTTTTTAATATCTCTGTGTGGGTTTTGGGTGTGTGTTTATATATATATATATATATATATATATATATATATATATATATATACACACTCTGAAGATTTTTCAAAATATGAAATATATGTGTCTTATATACACTACCGAAATTCATTCATGTCATGTATGTGGATTTATAATAAAAATTTCACAAGAATATTCTCAGAAGTATTCATTTACATGAACTACATATTTGTTTTCTAGTACTTAAAACTAACTTCAGTGAATGTGCATACAAATACTAATATTTCTACAGTAATTGACCCAGTTTAACATCAATGCAATTAGATTCCTATGGGACATGGTGTGTATTTTGATGTTCATTTTTATTCAACATTGGTTCGTTAATATTTCTTCAGTTCATGCACATCATAGGATATATAGTTCATCCACAAATTCACAAATTTATAGGCATTTGTTTCTCTTTCAATCACTTACTGCTTCAGAACACATGTATTCCTCCAGGTTTCTTGACTGGTCTTTTAATGAGACTTCTTTCCAAACACATTATTTTCGATTTCTATAATCACTTTTGAAGCAAATCTCACACAATCTTTATAATAAAACATAACGCAATTATACAATTAGATGTGTAACTGGTTGGAATGAATGATTGTATATCAATATAAGTTTTTGTGTATATTTTCACATATCAATTCAATCCATTATTTAAAGTGGAAACAGTTATATTATTTATTCACAGTATTGTCAATTCATGCATTGATTCTATATTCATAGACACAGAGTACAAATCTTTGTACCGCCAATAATAATTTATACATCTTCAAAATATTGCTCTCAGAAATGGTATAAGAAATACTTATGTCACCCAATCTACATATACATTTTATCACAGTAATATTCTGGACCCAAAATGCAAAGGTCAAACATATGATTGTACCAAAGCCTAAATTGAAAGTGAGCATGGATTACTAAAAACATCCATGTACATGTTGCCTAATGTTCTCAAATGTCAATCCTATTTGTGACAACATATTTTTTTCTTCCTTAGATTATATATTCAAACTCAACCCTGTTGAAAATATCTAATCCTATCACTCACTTTATACTTTTCCTGATTTCTTAATGTCTCTATTGATATCTGCTTACCGACATATTTTCCCCAGTTCATCATTGTGACTGACTCTTCACATGTGCTCACATTTAAATTCACTCTCTATCCGAAACCCTATTGCTGGAGAACTTTTGTCCAAAACCTATACTCACTCTTCTTTCTGAAACTGAATATCTTTCTAATAATTTCAACTATCCCTTTTTGACTAGAAGTTCTCTTCAACATTCCATCATCCAACGTACAAGGTCCTATGCCATTGTACTGAATTTATCTGAGACATCTCTGCAGAAAATAATTCAAATCTAAGTATCCCAATCAAGGGCCCAATGCCCTTCTGGGCTTCAAATCTTACCTACATTTCTGTTTTCATACTAATATTTCACCTATATTTTCTTGTAAATATTGCAGCTTCCCAATCATTCCTGCAGAATGATTCCTAATTCATATCGAACATGTTATTAATCCTAACCATACACTGTTCCCTCAATCTAACTTTACAGAAGATTAGAGACAGAGTTGGTCTTTCAATATAGGAATGTAGCAGATCTTCCACATGCTAAGATCCTCAAAGGTCCATACAGAAATGATCCCTGGAGAAGATGTATGCAGCTATGAAGGACCTGAGAGAGAAAAAGTCATCTCCATGTAATGGCTCACCGCTGGCTCCTAATAACCTCACAGAGTTGGCCAAGGAGACCAGATCTGAGACAGGACAGGCCATTTCTGGGAACATAGTATGGCCCACCAGTAAGAGGACACTCCGGATAGTCACAGACCTACTTGGGGGAAGGAGGTGACTTTGTGGGTTGGGTGTGAGTTTGTGGTCTTGTCTCATTTTCTGAGAATAGGTAGGAAAGGCAGTATGTTCATTTTGGAGTGGATGGTTTCTAGAAAGTCGTTTGACAAGGAGTGTGTTTCTATGTCTGGGTATCCCACTGTGTTCGTGGATGAAGACATTAGAAAGAGCATGCATCAATGGATGTGTTCTGTCTAGTAGAAAGCTTCCCAGCATTCATCCTTCCCAATTTATAGATGGACTTGGCTTGCCTTCTGGATGGGCAACACCTACTGTCTTCCTAAGTTCCTGTTTTCTGCCTGAATTCTGGCCACTAACCATAATAGGCTCATGGTTATGTGTCCAAGATATGTACCACCTCCAAGCTCTGGGACATGGCCATGTACAGGATAGCTGAAGGGAATAGGAGCATCTCAGAAAACTCAGATATCAATGTGACCAGTAAAGTCTCTGTGGAGAAACCCTGCTTTGGGCCTTTTGCATACCTATTCTTCTGTTGCACTGAATAACAGGAAGGTCTTTGATTAGGCCACGCCTTTGTGAAGCCTGAAGAAAACAGTTTTCAAATGGAAATGAATGGGCATCACCTGGGGCTCTTTGCTTAATTGTTTGGAAAGGGATGTGTCTGAATTGGCCACTTGGCCCTGTGTGAGGCTGTGGCTTAGATACTCAGCACCTAATGGACCTAAAGAAAGATCCCATGTGTGCACCCAAATCCAAAATGTCCAAAAAGCATTTATTGTGGACTACGTCTCTCGCCTTCCTCTGTAAGGTTCCTGATCTCCATCAAGTGAGAATAGGGATCCTTTGCATCAAATGAGTACTTCAAAGCCTTGCAGAGTCTAGCCCACTGGTGCTTGTGATTACTCATGACTCCAGTTCACATAAAGAATCTAAATCCCACAGTCAGTAAGCCTCAAATTGGAATTGTGGAGCAGTATTAAAGGCAGGGCTCTATGATCATTCCGTGTTCAAAGGAAGGGTGTCCAGGCAACCCTGACTTGTGACAAATGAGGTGCGAGGGTGCTTATTTTGAACACTGTGTTGGTCTGTGCCCCTCATGAAAACCTCAAGCCAGAGGTTATTATTAGTGTCTATATGGAAGAAGATGAGTGCCATGTGGGAGTCTTTTGTTTTTAATTGTGGTCATTTGTCTGGTGGTTGGAAGAGATGTCTGGTTCCACCTGGGCTTGAACTCTGGTGTGATTCCCCTTAGAGACTGAGTTGTGGAACTGTCCTCAGAGAAGTATTGCCATGAATTGTGTTGAGATTTTAGGAGGCCACACACGAGATTCGCCCTTGGAAACTGAGATCTAGGCCCAGGGTGGCTTTCCACAGAGCATAAGTAATCTCAGCCAGGATATCACACGATTTTATTGTTAAAGACTTGGCAGCCATAGTTGAGAGTCATAACACACATGGAGCTCACATTGTAGACCTCAATGAGCCTGGCTTCATGTGACCTTTTGGCCACACTTTGGGAAGCTTTGCCTGTGATAGTTCTCCATTTCTTTCGTTCAAATGAGTTTCCTCGCCATTTAATGGTTCCTGAATGATTGGAAACCCACAGTGCCTCCAACTTCATCCTTAAAAAATAGCTAGATAAATACCACCAAATTTTTGAAATTCCCTTGACCAAGTGGCACTGGAGAAACTTTGGATTCCTGTTGCTGATTATGAGTATACCAGACAGTGCCTTGATTGACTTGGTTTCACGAAAATGCTGTAGAACAGAGATGCCAGTAATTTGGAGCCTGCTGAGTAGTTGGCCTAGAGGAGTGGTGGGGAGGTGTCTGAAATAACATCTGTGGTGAGGCCATGTTTATCTGCCATTGGCTTCCAAATGGTTTGTGACTGACATTTTGCATCCAGCAGACCCTTGTATGTAAAAGCATCTTGTTATATGGAGAGGTTTCAGGACAATATTCAGAATCAGGTTGCTATGGTCAATGGGGCAAGCTCTGTGGGAAAGAAGCTTGCTTGGTGCATTCTCCTGCAGACCCTGACCCACCACATGTGACAGAATTCCCTCCAGCACTTTGTCCCAGTGGAACTCCTTGTATTTCAAGAAACAGATACCAAACTCCCAGTGCAGCAGCAAGAAACACCACAAAAAGTGGAGGATGAAAAAATGGCTTTACAGTAAAGACGAGGAGACACTTAGCGCGCAGTGGCTACAGTTTACCTACAAAGAAAAAATTCAGCACTGCTGCCTCATGTTCATTGGGAAATAAGAAACAATGTCCTCCAGGTCACATAGATGCAGACCCAGTTATGATGGTCTAACTAGAACGGAAGCTAAACCTCCTGACAGCAACATATATTTCAAGTGCCCAAACTCAGAGGCAGTTTCTCAAAAGTCTTTAGGCCAGCAGAGCTCCATGTTTGTGGAGTGTTTACCCTGTCCCTTACTTTTGGAAACTCCTATACCACCTCCAAGTATATGAACTCCTGAGCATATTCCATTCCAGATATGTATTCACAGATTTTTGTAAATCATGTCCTCTAATTGTGTCTTACTTTAAGCGAAGATGATGTCAAGGCATTGTTCTGGATGAGAGTGGGAACATTTTTTTGTATCACATATTTGCATAAATATTGAATTTATTTTCCTATTTTCAATTTGAAATACTGAATCCCTGACACTAACCCAAAACCTACTAGACTCTGACTACTAATCCTAATATGATGGAGTAAAATAACCCACACAGAATAGAAATACAACCAGTTCAGAGGAGGCATGGTGTATAGTTGTACTTTCCTTTTGCATGATAAAGGGTTGGTGTTATAAATCTTGTCAATTTGTAGTTAAAATAGTTCTCTATGTGTTTTTAAAGTTAACAAATATGTGAATTCCTGTCTCCCTTTCTCTGTAGTTGATTCAGCACATGCATTTTTATATGCACATATAGAATACTATATGGTATCACACGTACATATTTGTGAGGTAACTGACTTTGCAAATACAAATTGTTAGAAGAAAACACTTCTTCTAAATGCTGTTGGAACTGAAAATTCAACCTATGGGTGAGCTTCCTAGTTGAACAACATAAATCCATATTTAGTAAAATCAATATTTTTGGATCTGTGGATGATATATATTTCATGGTGAATTTTGATTGCCATACATAATGCTACTTTGTAATGTCTGTATTTAGGTGTGTGTGTGTGTGTGTGTGTGTGTGTGTGTGTGTGTGTGTGTGTATTCACTCTGCTGATTATTCAAAATATAAAATATATGTGTCTTATTATACACTAACTAAATTCATTCATATTCATGTATTTGGATTTATAATCAACGTTTGAGAAGATTATTCTCAGGAATATTTTTCCACCTGAAATACATGTTTGTTTCCTAGTACTGAAAACTAACTTCAGGGGATCATATTATGGCAGCGATGGGAGTTCATTACCCACCTGTACCGCGTCACTTTGCAGGAGAAGGACGAGTTAGAACGGCTAAAATCTATCCTATTAGAAATTTCCAGGAAAATTGGTGTGCTCCAAAACCTACAGGAAGGATTTCCATTGCACAAGGACCAGCTACGGGGACTCAAACACCAGCAATTTGTCCTCACGGAGGGTCACGCTGCTTATTTAGCAAATCGCCCCACGGCTAGTGTCTGCAATGCGCGCTGGGAAACGACGAGAGAGCAACACAAAGATACAGTCTGTGGATTATGCGGGCTCCTGCCATCTGGGCAATCACTGTGCTCAGTGCTGAATTCTGGGTTTGAAATGGGGGAAGGAAGTGGTCCAATTCGGTTTTCCACACCGGTGAGACCACAGAGGAAGATAGCGGTCACCATCTTGGAGAGCTGATGTCACCATCCCTGTTTTCGACTGATCACAGCTCATTCAGATACAGAATAGGTAATTTCAGGCTGCCATTCGCCTTCATCTTGCAGACAAATTACTCAGGGTCAGTGCTAAAGAACCAATGAAAATTGCTTCTTGGATCGTTCTCCTATCAGAACATACACCGAGCCCGGAGCGGCTGAATTCCAGGTCCCGGAACTGCTCTGGCCCAGGGCTAAAGAACCTGCGGAAACTGTTTCTTGGTCTGGGTCCTGCTGAATACTGTAGAGGTAAATGCCAACTGAGCCTTCATAGACAGTGGCAACAGGATTGAGACGGGGCTTGTGAGGGCCGGTCAGGACTCACCCGTTGCTTTGGTCACCCGACAAAGGGAATGAAATGCTGCCATTTACATGGGATACCAACATGGCAGACATCTGATGTGATCACAAAGCAGTGGAGGAGATAACTTCATCGATACCAGCGGCGAGAGAAATAGTTGGTCTCCTGGTAAAGAAAGTGAGTCACAAACATCTGAGTCTCTCTCATTTTGTCATCAAGCCAGAGGTGCAGAGCAGAGCTGCCACCTGTGCCTGGAACAGGCCCAGCGACCCACCGGCGTGGTAGTCACGTCACCCCAATTGGAGTAGGGGCAGAGCAGAGCCGACACCCATGCCTGCAAGGTAGGCAGACGTACGACCGACCGGCAGAACAGGCCTAGCGGCCGGTCAGCATGGTAGACAGATCACCCCAATTGGAGGAGCAGCACAGCCGCCAACCGCACCTGCAATGGAGACTTTTCCACAATACAAGAGCAATATAAATATACAGGGGGGAAATTACAAAAACACAACAGTTTCACCAAGCAGAAAGAAACGCAAGCTGTATGAAAAGACAAGGAAAGAAAGGACCACAAGCAATGCAGGTCAACTCAACTTTAGAAGAGGTAATAGATGCAGCATATGGAATGTCAGATAAAGAATTCAGGATATACATGCTTCAGGTGATCTGGAATCTCAAGGAAGACATTAGACAGCAAAAATCAGTCAATGAAAGATCACTTCGACAATGAATTACATAAAAAAATCCAAGTAGCAAAGATCAACTATACAGGGAGATAGAGGTTATTAAAAACAAACGAACTGAAATCTTAGAAACGCAGGAAGTAATGAACCATCTTAAAAACTCAATTGAGAATACTACCATCAGAGCAGAATACTTAGAAGATAGAACATCAGACAATGAAGACAAAGTATTTCAACTCAAAAAGAACATATACAGCTCAGCAAGACTGTTAAGAAACCATGAGCAAAACTGCAAGAAATATGGGATAACATAAAGAGAATAAACATAAGAGTCATTGGGATACAGGAAAGTATAGAGGTCCAAACCAAAGGAGTGAGCAATCTATTCAATGAAATAATAGGAGAAAAATTCCTAGACTTGAAGAATGAGACAAAATCCCAAATCCTAAAAGTCTACAGGACGCCGAACGTGCAAAATCATAAGAGATCCACACCTAGACACATTGTAATGAAGATACCCTACATACAGAATAAGGAGAGAATTTTAAAAGCTACAAGAGAAAGGAAGCAGATTATAGTTAGTGGTAAACCAACCAGGATAACAGCTGATCTTTCAACACAGACTCTGAAAGCTAGAAGATCCTTTAATAACATATTTCAAACACTGAAAGAAAATGGGTTCCAGCCAATTATCATGTATCCAGTGAAATTAAGCTTCAGATGGAAGATGAAATTAAAACCTTCCACGATAAACAAAAGTGAAAAGAATTTGCAGCTAGAAAACCATCTCTTCAAAACATCCTCGGCAAAACATTACAGGAAGTGGAAATGGAAAATACCAATGAAAACCAACAGTGGGAGGTAGGACATTGAAGGGGGGAAAATAATCAAAGAGGAAAACAAACTATGTTTAGTAACATAAATAAACAAATATGGCTGGAAGAACAACCCATATCTCAATAATAACCAAAAATCTTAATGGCTTAACCTCACCAATTAAGAGACACAGGCTAGTAGAATGGATCACAAAACAAGAACCAACAAAATGCTGCCTACAGGAGACGCATTTTATAGGAAAAGACATACATAGACTGAGGGTGATACTTGGAAAAATCGTATCACTCTTATGAACTTCGGAAACAAGCAGGAGTGTCCATACTCATATCAAATAAAATAGATTTCAAGCCAAAGTTAATCAAAAGGGATAAAGAAGGACACTACATACTACTCAAGGGAACCATACGCCAACAAGACATAACAATCATAAATATATATGCCACAAACAATGGTGCAGCTTTGTTCATCAAACAAACTCTTCTCAATTTCAAGAGTCTAATAGACCACAATACAGTAATCATGGGAGACATGAACACACCTCTCTCACCACTGGACAGATCTTCCAAACAAAAGTTGAATAAGGAAACTATAGAACTCAATAACACAATTAATAACCTAGACTTAATTGACATATATACAATATACAACCCATCATCAAGAAGTTACACTTTTTTCTCAGCAGAACATGGATCCTTCTCAAAAATACATCATATATTATGTCACAGGGCAATTCTTAGACAATAAAAAGGAGTAGAGATAATACCATGCATTTTATCTGATCATAATGGAATGAAATTAAAAATCAACGATAAAAAAAGGAAGGAAAAATCATTCATCACTTGGAGAATGAACAATAGGTTTCTGAATGATCAATGGGTTATAGAAGACATCAAGGAAGAAATTAAAAAATTCTTAGAGATAAATGAAAACACAGACACAATATATCGGAATCTATGGGACACATTGAAAGCAGTTCCAAGAGGAAAATTCATTGCTTGAGTTCATTCCTTAGAAAAAGAAAAAACCAACAAATAAATGATCTCATACTTCATCTCAAAATCTTAGACAAACAAGAGCAAACAACAGCAAAAGAAGTAGAAGGCAACAAATAATTAAAATCAGAGAAGAAATTAATGAAATCGAAACAAAAGAAACAATTAAAAAAATTGACAAAACAATACATTGGTTTTTTGAAAAAATAAATATAATCGACAGACCCTTAGCCATGCTAACAAAGAGAAGAAGAAAGAGAACTCAAATTACTAGCATATGAAATGAAAAAGGAAATATAACAAGAGACACTTCAGAAATACAGAAGAAAATCAGAAATTATTTTGAATTAATATACTCCAATAAAATAGAATATAGTGAAGGCATTGATAAATTTCTTAAGTCATATGATGTGCCCAGATTGAGTCAGGAGGATATAGACAACTTAAACATTCCAATATCAATTGAGGAAATAGAAGAAACCATCAAAATACTACCAACTAAGAAAAGCCCAGGACCGTATGGGTATAGAGCAGAATTATACAAAACCTTTAAAGAAGAACAAAAACCAATACTTTTCAAGGTATTTCAGGAAAAATGCAAAAATCCTCAAAAAAATTCTGGCGAATCAGACACAAAAACATATATATAAAAAAAATGTGCACCATAATCAAGTAGGATTCATTCCTGGGATGCAAGGCTGGTACAATATACGGAAATCAATAAATGTTATTCATCACATCAATAGACTTAAAAATAAGAACCATATGATCATCTCGAGAGATGCAGAAAAAGCATTTGACAAGGTACAGCATCACTTTACGTTCAAAACTCTAGAAAAACTAGGGATAACAGAATCATACCTCAATATTGTAAAAGCAATCTTTGCTAAGCCTCAGGCTAGCATCATTCTGAATGGAGAACAATTGAAGGCATTCCCCCTAAAATCTGGAGCAAGACAATGATGCCCTCTCTCACCCCTTCTGTTCAACATAGTTATCGAAACACTGGCCAGAGCAATTAGAAAGACTAAAGAAATTAAAGGCATTAAAATAGGAAAAGAAGAACTCCAATTATCGCTATTTGCAAAAGACATGATTCTATACCTAGCAGACCCAAAAGGGTCTACAAAGAAACTATTAGAGGTAATAAATGAATTCAGCAAAGTGGCAGGATATTAAATCACCACGCATAAATCAAAGGCATTTTTGTATATCAGCGCCAAATCCTCTGAAATGGAAATGAGGACAATCAGTCCATTCACAATATCATCAAAAAAATAAATAAAATACTTGGGAATCAACCTAACAAAAGAGGTGAAAGACATATACAATGAAAACTACAGAATCCTAAAGAGAGAAATAGAAGAAAATCTTAGAAAATGGAAAAATATACCCTGTTCATGGATAAGCATAACTAACATCATCAAAATGACGATATTACCAAAAGTTCTCTATAGGTTTAATGCAATGCCAATCAATATCTCAAGGTCATTTCTTGTAGAAATAGATAAAACAATTATGAAATTCATATGGAAAAATAAAAGACCCAGAATAGCAAAAACAGCTCTAAGCAGGAAGTGTGAATCAGGCAGTATACCGATACCAGACCTCAAACTATACTACAGATCAATAGTAACAAAAATAGCATGGTACTGGTGACAAAACAGGCGGGTGGACCAGTGATACAGAATAGAGGACACAGAAACCAATCCACAAAACTACAGCTATCTTATATTTGATAAAGGGACTAAAAGCATGCAATGGAGGAAGGATAGCATCTTCAACAAATAGTGCTGGGAAAACTGGAATTCCATATGTAACAAAATGAAACTGAATCCCCTCCTCTCACCATGCACAAGAGTTAACTCAAAATAGATCTAGGAGGTTGATATCAAATCAGAGACACTGCATCTGGTGGAAGAAAACTTTTGCCACCATCTACATACTGTGGTGTCGGGCTCCAAATTTCTCAATAGGACACCCATAGCACCAGAGTTAATCCCTAGAATCAACAAATGGGACTTACTCAGACTAAATACATTTTTCTCAGCAAAAGAAACAATAAGAGAGGTAAATAGGGAGCCTACATCCTTGGAACAAATCTTTACTCCTCACACTTCAGATAGAGCCCTAATATCCAGAGTATACAAAGAACTCAAAAAAATTAAACAATAAGAAAATGAATAACCCAATCAACAAATGGGCCAATGACCTGAACAGACACTTCTCAGAGGAGGACATACAATCAATCAATAAGTACATGAAAAAATGCTCACCATCTCTAGCAGTCAGAGAAAAGCAAAACAAACCCACCCTAAGATACCATCTCACTGCAGTAAGATCGGCAGCCATTATGAAGTCAAACGCCATCATGTGCTGTCGAGGATGTGGGGAAAAGGGCACACCTGTACATTGCTGGTGGGACTGCAAATTGGTGCAGCCAATTTGGAAAGCAGTATGGAGATTTCTTGGAAAGCTGGGAATGGAACCACCATTTGACCTATTCCCCTTCTCGGTCTATTCCCTAAAGAACTAAAAAGAGCATGCTACAGAGATACTGATAAATCGATTTTCATAGCAGCACAATTCACAATTGCAAGACTGTGGAACCAACCTAGATTCCCTTCATTAGATGAATGGATTAAAAATGTGGCATTTATATAGAATGGCTTGTGACTCACAAGGTGCAGCCAGCAGACCCTTATATGTAAAGGCAAATTGTTATATGGTTTGGTTTCAGGTAAATGTTCAGAATCAGGTTGCTATGGACACGGGGGCAAACAATGAGAGATAGAATATTGGATGGTGCATTCTCCTGCAGAACCTGACCATACACACGTGACAGAACTCCCTCCAGCACTGTGTCCCAGTTGAACTCCTTGTATTTCGTGATGCAAATACCAAACTCCCAGTGCAGCAGCAAGAAACACCACGAAAAGTGGAGGATGACCAAATGGCTTCACAGTTCACACGGGGAGACACTTAGGTTCCAGTGTCCACAGTTTACTTAGGAAGAGAGAATTCAGCACTACGGTCTCATGTTCATTGGAAAATAAGAAACCATGTCCTCCAGGTCACATAGATGCAGACCCATCTTTGATGGTCTCACTACAAAGGAAGCTAAAGCTCCATACAACAAAATATATTTCAAGTGCCCAACCTCAGAGGGACTTTCTCAAGAAGTCTTTAGGCCAGCAGAGCTCCATGTGTGTGGACTGTTTAAATTTTCCCTTACTTTTGGAAACTCCTTTACCACCTCCAATTTTTTGAACTACTGAGTATATTTTATTCCACATATGAATTCACAGATTTTCTAACTCTTCTCCTCTAATTGTGTTTTACTAGGGTCGAAGGTAATGACAAGGCATTGTTCTTGATGAGAGTTGGAAGATTTTTGTGTAGCATATGTTTGCGTACACATTGGATTCATTTTCCTATTTTCCATCCAAAATACTGAATCTCTGACACTATCCCATACCCTACTAGACTTTGACGATTAATCCTAATATGGTGAAGAAAAATAACCCAAAGAGAATAGAAATACAAGCAGTTCAGAGGAGGCATGGTGTATACTAGGTCTTGCCTTTTGCATGATAAAGGGTAGGTATTATAAAAATTGTCAATTTTTAATTGAAATAGTTCTACATGTGTTTTTAAAGGTAACGAATATGTGACTTCCTGTTTCCTTTTCTCTGTAGCCTATTCAGCACATGTGTTTTTATACGCACATATAGAATCCTACCTGGTATCACACATAATTTCTTTTGAGGCTACTGACTTGGAAGATAAAAATTGTGAGTAGAGATCATTCCTCCTAAACGCTGTTGAAACTGAAAATTCAACCTATGTCAGCTTCCTAGTAGAACAACATTATACATGAATCCATGTTAAGCAAAATGAATATTTTTCGATATGTGGATTATATATATTTCATGATGAAATGCGATTGGCATATATATTGCTACTTTTAATGTCTGTGCATGTGTCTGTGTGTGTGTGTGTGTGTGTGACTCTCCAAGTTTTCTAAAATATGAAATATATGTGTATTATATAAACTCCCTAAATTCATTCATGTTCATGTATGTGGATTTATAATCAACTTTTCAGAAGATTATTCTCAGAAATATTCATCCACCTTGAATACATATTTGTTTCCCATTACTGAAATCTGACTTCAGTTAATGGTTCATACAAATCCTAACATTTCTACATTAACTGACCCAGTTTAACATCAATGCAAGTAGATTCCTATGGGACATGATGTCTATTTTGAACTTCATTTCTATTCAACACTGCTACATTACTATTTCTACACGTTTAGCCAATCATAGCATATATATTTCATCCACAAGTTCACAAATTTAGAGGCATTTGGTTCACTTTAAATCCCTTCCTGCTTTAGAACACATGTATTCCTCCAGGTTTCTTGACTGGATTTTTTGAGACTTCTTTCCAAACACATTATTTTCGATTTCCATAATCCTTTTGAAGAAAATCAGACACACCCTTCATGATAAACCATAACCTAATATTACCATTAGATGTATAACTGGTTGGAATGAATGATTTTATATCAATATTAGATTTCCTGTATATTTTCAGATATCAATTAAATGAATTATTTAAAGTGGAACCAGTTATATTATTTATTCACAGTATGGTCTATTCATGCATTATCTCTATATTCACAGACACAGCGTACACCTCTTTGTACCCCCAATACTAATTTATACGTCTTCTCAATATTGCTCCCGGAAATGGTGGAAGAAATACTCATGTCACCTGATCTACATATACATTTTATCACAGTAATATTCTTGACAAAACTGCAAAGGTCACACTTATGATTTTACAAAGCCTAAATGGAAAGTGAACATGGATTACTAAAAACATCCATGTCCAGGTTGCCTAATGCTCTCAAATGTCATTCTTTGGTGACTACATATTTGTTTCTTCCTAAGATTATATATTCAAACTCAATCCTGTTGAAAATGTCTAATCCTAACAATCACTTTGTACTTTGCCTAATTTCCTATTGTCTTCCTTGATATTTGCTTTCCTACATTTTTTCCCTAGTTCATCATTGTGAATGACTCTTCACATGTGCTGACATTGGCATTCACTCTCTAATCGAAACCCTGTTGCTAAAGAATTTTTTTTTTCCAAATTCTATACTCACACTTCTTCCGAAAACTACCGACTGTCTTTCTAATCTTACCGACTATCCCTTTTGGAGTTGATGTTCCCTTCTAAATTCAATCATCCAAGGTACAAAGTCTTATGCCATTGTATATTGATTTATCCAAGAAATCTCTGCTGAAGGTAATTCAATGCTAAGTATCCCAATCAAGGGCCCAATTCCCTTCTGGGCTTCAAATCTTACCTAGATTTCTGTTTTCATACATATATTTCACCTCTATGTTCTTATAAATATAGCAGATTCCCAATATCATTATTCATCCCTCAGAATAATTCCTAACCCAAATTGATCAAGTTATTAATGCTAACCATACACTGTTCCCTCAATCTAACTTTACAGAAGAGCGGGACAGAGTTGGTCTTACAATACAGGAATATAGGGGATCTTCCACCTGCTGAGAACCTCAAATGTCCATGCAGATATGACCCCTGGAGAAGATGTAGGCAGATATGAAGGACCAAACATGGCCTGTGTGGAGAGCTGTTCCCGGGTGCCTATGGTTGATATACCATTCCAACTTGTGAAAGTGTCACATGAAGTAGGGGTAGCCACCAGCACTTGTCCCCGTTGAACTCCTTGTATTTAGTTAAGCAAATACCAAACTCCCAGTGCAGCAGCAAGAAACACCACGAAAATGGAGAATGAACAAATGGCTTCACAGTCCACATGGGGAGACACTTAGCCCCCAGTGGCCACAGTTTACCTACAAAGAGGGAATTCAGTACTGCTGCCATATGTTCATTATAAAATAAGATACCATGTCCTCCAGGTCACATAGATGCACACCCAGCTTTGATGGTCTCACTACAAAAGAAGCTATAGCTCCAGACAACAATATAAATTTAAGTGCCCAACCTCTTAGCCAGTTTCTCAAGAAGTCTTTAGGCCAGCAGAGCTCCATGTTTGTGTTGTGTTTACAATGTCCCTTACTTTGAGAAACTCCTCCACCATATCCAAGGTTGTGAACTCCTGAGAATTTCCTATTCCAGATTGGATTTATTTTGCAATTTTCCATTCTACAGTAACTGACCTAGGTTTACATCAATGCAAGTAGATTCCTTATGGAACATGATGTGTATTTTGAAGTTCATTTTTATTCAACACTGTTACATTACTATTTCTTCAGTTTATGCACATAATAGGATATATATTTATTCCACAAGTTAGGAAGTTTATAGGCATTTGGTTCACTTTCAATCATTTTCTGCTTCAGAACACATGTATTCCTCCATGTTTCTTGACTGGTCTTCTCATGAGACTTCTTTCCAAACACATTATTTTCTGTTTCCGTAATCACTTTTGAAACAAAACTCACACACCCTTCATTATAAACCATAACTCTAAGATTACCATTAGATGTATAACTCTTTGGAATGAATGATTGTATATCAATATAAGATTTCCTATATATTTTCAGATATCAATTCAATCCATTATTTAATTGGAACCAGTTATATTTTTTCCCAGTATGATCTATGTATGCATAATCTCTATATTCATAGACACAGCATACGCCTCTTTGTACCCCCAATACTAATTTATTCGTCTTCACAATATTGCTCCCGGAAATGGTGGAAGAAATACGCATGCCACCTGATCTACATATACATTTTATTACAGTAATATTCTGGACACAAAATGCAAAGGTCACACTTATTATTGTACCAAAGCCTAAATGGAAAGTGAGCATGGATTACTAAAAACATCCATGTCCACATTGCCTAATTCTCTCAAATGTCAATCCTATTCGTGACTACATATGTGTTTCTTCCTAAGATTATATATTCAACCTGAACCCTTTGAAAAAGTCTAATCCTATCACTTTATAGTTTGCCTGATTTTGTAATGTCTCTATTGATATCTGCTTTCCTACATATTTCCCAAGTTCATCATTGTGATTGACTCTTCACATGTGCTGACAAATATTCACTCTCTAACCAAAACCCTATTGCTAAAGAACTTTTGTTTCAAATACTATACTCACTCTTCTTCCTATACCTACCGACTATCTTCCTAATCCTACCGACTGTCCCTGTTTGACTCGATGTTCTCTTGTACATTCAATCATCCAAGGTAGAAGATCCTATGCCATTGATTATAGATTCATCTTAGACATCTGTGCATAACATAATTCAATGCTAATTATCCCAGTCAAGGTCCCAATGCCATTCTGGGCTTCGAATCTAAACTAGATTTCTGTTTTCATAATTATATTTCACCTCTATATTCTTTTAAATATTTTAGGTTCCAAATACCATCATTCATCCAGCAGAATGATTTCTAACCCAAATCAAACATGTTGTTAACCTTAACCATTCACTGTTCCATCAATCTAACTTTACAGAAGAGCAGGGATAGAGTTGTATGAGATCTTTCACCTGATGAAAACCTCAAAGGTACATGCATAAATGATCTCTGAAGAACATGAAGGCAGCTATAATAGACCTGAGAGAGCAAAAGTCATCTTCAATGGCAAACAACCTGGTCAGGATGAAGGGTTCTGACTGAATCAGCCTCTCTCTTCTTAATGTAGAGAAAATGGACCAAACCCAGCCTGTGTGGGTAGCTGTCCCAGGGCGCCTATGATTGATATACCGTTCTATCTTGTGAAAGTGTAACAGGAAGTAGGGGCAGCCTCCTTCTCATGTGACACTTGGAAGCCACTGGTAGGACAAAGTGGTTGCCAAGGCAGTAACCTCATTCAGTTCCTGAAGGAAGTGACCTCACCTCACTTCCTTGGTGATTAAAATCTCTGAACTTGGGATTCATGAAGCCAGTCACCCATAGCCAGTCCCAGTCTCAGTCCCAGTGGTCACACTTGTTTGGATTTACCAAAGACAGAGTCAGTCTTTCTTGGTAACTACTGATGTGAGGATGGCCAAATGCCAGGAAAGCTTTAAAGAGGAGCCGTTTCTGAGAAAGCAGGTAGTGGCTCACCTCTGGCTCCTGACACCTTCACAGAGTTAGCCAAGGAGACCAGATCTGACACAGGTCAGGCCATTTCAGGGGAACATAGTATGGTCCACCAGTCAGAGGACACTCTGGATATTCACAGACCTACTTGAGTTAAGGAGGTGCCTTTGTCGGTGTGGGTGTGAGTTTGTGGTTTTGTCTCATGTTCTGAGAATAGGTAGGAAAGGCAGTTTGTTTGGATTGGAGTGGACTGTTTCTAGTAAGTCGTTAGACAAGGCGAGTGCTTCTATGTCTGTGTTTCCCACTCTGTCCGTGGTTGTAGACATTAGAAAAGAGAATGCATCAAGGATGTGTCCTGTCTAGTAGAATGCTTCCCAGCATTCTTCCTGCCCGATTTAGGAATGGACTGTGGCTCGTCTTATGCATAAGAAACACCTACTAACTTTCTAAGTTCCTGTTTTCTTCCTGAATTCCGGCAAACCTCAAGAATAGGCCCATGGTTTTGAGTCCAAGATGTGTACCACCTCCAAGCTCTGTGACATGGCCATGTGCTTGATAGCTGTAGGGAATGGGAACATCTTAGAAAACTCAAATATCTGTGTGACCAGTAAACTCTCAGTGGAGAAACCCTGCTTTGGTTCATTTGCATACTTATGGTTATGTTGCCCTGAATGTCAAGAAGGTCTTTGCCTCAGGCCACCCCTTTGTGAAGCCTGAAGAAAACTGTTTTCAAATGGAAATAAATGGGGATAACATGTGGCTCTTTGCTTAATTGCTTTGAAAAGGGACGTGTCCGAATCAGCCTTTTGGGCCTGTGTGAGGTTGTGGCTTAGATTCTCAGCACATGGTAGATCTAAAGATAGATTCCATTTGTGCAATCAAAACCAAAATGGCAAAAAATCACTCATTGTGGATGAGTCTCTTGCCTTCCTCAGTTAGGTTCTTTACCTCCATCAAGTGTGAATAGGAGTCCTTTAGGTCAAATGAGTTCTTCAAATCCCTGCAGAGGTGCTTGTGTTTTCTCAAGATTCCATATCACATAAAGAATCTATACCTGAGAATCAGTAGGCCTCAAATTGGAGAAGGAGAGCAGTATTAATGGTAGGCCTATTTGATCACTCCTGGTTCACAGGAAGGGTGTCCATGTCACCCTCACTTTAGGCAAATGAGGGGCAAGCGACATTATTTTGGACACTCTCTTGGGATGCATCCTGCATGGTAACCTCCAGCCAGAGGTTAAGATGAATGTCTATATTTAAGAAGATGAGGGCCATGTGGGTGTCTTTTGGTTTTAATTGTGGTCATTCTTGTGGCAGTTGGAAGAGATGACTGGATCCACCTGGGCTTGAACTCTGGTGTCATTCCCCTTAGAGCCTGAGTTCTGGAACACATATCAAAGAAGAATTGCCATAAATTGTGTGGGGATTTTAAGAGGCCGCGCATGAGAGTGGCCCTTGGAAACTGAGATCTATGCCCACGGTGGCTTTCCACAGAGCACTGGGAATCTCAGACAGGATATCACATGATTTAATTCTGAAAGACTTGGCAGCCATATTTGATAGTCAAAAAACACATGGACCTCAATTTTAGACCTCAATGGGCGTGGCTTCATGTGACCTTTTGGCCACTCTTTGGGAAGCCTTGCCTGTGAGAGTTCTCCAGAGCTTTCATTGAAATGATCTTCCTCAACATTGAATGATTCCTGAATGAATTGAAATAAACAGTGCCTCCAACTTCATCCTTGAAAATTGGCTAGATAAATACCATGAAATATTTAAAATTCCAATGACCAGGTGGCACTGAAGAACCTTTGGATGTCCTGTTGCTGATCATGAGTGTACCAGACAGTGCCTTGATTAACAGGCTTTCATGAATATGGTGTAGAACAGAGATGCCAGTAATTTGGAGCCTGCAGAATAGTGGGCCTAGAGCAGAGGTGATTAAGTGTGTGATGAAACATCTGTGGTGGGGTCATGTGGATCTGCCATTGTCTTCCAAATGGCTTGTGACTGACATGGTGCAGCCAGCAGAACATTGTATGTAAACGCATCATGTTATATGGAGAGGTTTAAGGGCAATGTTCAGAATCAGGTTGCTATGGTCACGGAGGCAACCTATGTGGTATACAAGTCCTGTTGGTGCATTCTCCTGCAGTCCCTGACCCACCATATGTGACAGAACTCCCTCCAGGACTGTGGTCAAGTTTAACTCCTTGTATTTCATGAAGCAAATACAAAACTCTCAGTGCAGCAGGAGACACTATAAAAAGTGGAGGATGATGAAATGGCTTCACAGTCCACATGGGGAGACACATAGCCCCCAGTGGCCATAGTTCACCTACAAAGAGAGAATTCAGCACTACTGCTTCATGTTCATTGGAAAATTATAAACCATGTCCTCCAGGTCACAGAGATGCATAAAGACGTTTGATGGTCTTACTAGAAAAAAAGCTAAAGTTCCTGAAAACTACATATATTTCAACTGTCCATCTTAGAGGCAGTTTCTCCAGACGTCTTTAGGCTGGCAAATCTTCATGTTTGTGGAGTTTTTACATTGTCCCTTACTTTTGGAAACTCCTCTACCATCTCCAAGGTTGTGAAATCCGGAGCAGTTTTCATTTCAGGTATGAATTCAAAGATTTTCTAACTCTTTTTCTCTAATTGTGTCTTACTTGGGGTGAAGGTAATGTCAAGTTATTGTTCTAAATGAGAGTGGAAAAATTTTTGTGTAACACTAATTTGCATACACATTGATCCATTTCCAATTTTCCATTCGAAATACTGAATCCCTGACAGTAACTCATACCCTACTATACTCTGACTACTAATCCTAATATGATGAAGAATAATACCCAAATAGAATAAAAATACGAGCAGTTCAGAGGAGGCATGCTGTACAGTTGGACTTCCCTTTTGCATGATTAAGGGTAGGTGTTATAAATCTACTCAATTTTTAATTGAAATAGTCCTCCATGTGTTTATAAAGTTCACAAATATGTGAATTCCTGTCTCCCTTTCTCTGTAGCCTACTCAGCACATGTATTTTTATATGCACATACAGAATCCTACCTGGTATCACACGTACATTTTCATGAGTTGGCTGAATTGGCAGATACAAATTGTGAGAAGAGATCAGTCCTCCTAAACGCTGTGGGAACTGAAAATTCAAACTATGTGTAAGCTTCCCAGTAGAACAATATTATACATAAATCCATGTTCAGTATAATAAATATTTTGCATCTTTGAATGATGTATATTACATGATGAATTACAATTAGCATATATATTGATACTTTTTAATGTATATTTGTGTTTATTTAAAATATATATATATATATATATATATATATATATATATATATATATACACTCCAGATTTCTCAAAATATGAAAGGTATGTGACTTATACACACTCTGTAAATTCATTCATGTTCATGTATATAAATTTATAATCAACTTTTCAGAAGATAATTCTCAGAAATATTCATCCACCTGAAATACATATTTATTTCCCAGTACTGAAAACTAATTTCAATCAATGGTGTTTACAAATCCTAATATTTCTACAGTAACTGACCCAGTTTAACATCAATGCCAGTAGATTCCTATGGGACATGATGTCTATATTGACCTTCATTTTAATCCAACACTGGTACATTACTATTTCTTCAGTTTTTGCACATCATAGGATATGTATTTCTTCCACAAGTTTAAAATATATAGGAATTTGTTTCACTTTCAAACACTTCTTGCTTCAGAACACATGTATTCCTCCATGTTACTTGACTGGTCTTTTCATGAGACTTCTTTCCAAATACATTATTTTCAATTTCCATAATCAATTTCAAAGCTAAACTCACACACTCTTCATGATGAACCATAACATTAATATTAACATTAGATGTATAACTGGTTGGAATGAATAATTGTATATCAATATAAGATTTCCTCTATATGTTCACGATTCAATTCAATCCATTATTTAAAGTTGGAACCAGTTATGCTTTTTATTCACAGTATTGTCTATTAATGCATTATCTCTATATTAATAGATACAGTGTACTCTTCTTTGTCCCTTCAATACTAATTTATACGTCTTCAAAATATTGCTCCCAGAAATGGTGGAAGAAATACTCATGTCACCTTATCTATATATAGATTTTATCACAGGAATATTCTGGACACAAAAAACGAAGGTCACACTCATGATTGTATCAAAGCCTAAATGCCAAGGGAGCGTGGATTACTAAAAAGAACCATGTCCAGGTTGCCTAATGCTCTCAAATGTAAATCAAATTGGTGACTACATATTTGTTTCTTCCTAAGATTATATATTCAACCTCAACCATGTTGAAAATGTCTAATCCTATCACTCACTTCATACTTTGCCTGATTTGGTAATATCTTTATTGATACCTGCTTTCATACATATTTCCCCCAGTTCATCATTGTGACTGACACTTCACATATGCTGACATTTACATTCACTCTCTACCCGAAACCCTATTGCTAAAGAACTTTTGGTCCAAATCCTATACTCACTCTTCTTTCTAAACCTACTGACTATCTTCCTAATGCTACTGACTATAGTTTTTTGACTCGATGTTCTCTTCAACAATCAATTATCCAAGGTATAAGGTCCTATGCCATTGTATATCAATTTATCTGAGACACATGTGCAGAACATAATTCAAACCTAAGTATCCCACTCAAGGGCCCAGTTCCCTTCTGGCTTCCAATCTTACCTAGATTTCTGTTTTTATACTTATATTTTACCTATATATTTTTGTAAATATCACAGGCTCCAAATACCATTATTCATCCGGCAGAAAGATTCCTAACGCAAATCAAACATGTTATTAACCCTAAACATACACTTTTCCCTCAATCTAACTTTACAGAAGAGGAGGGACAGAGTTGGTCTTACAATACAGAAATGTAGGGGATCTTCCACCTGCTGAGAACATCAAAGGTATATGCAGAAATGATCCCCTGAGATGATGAAGGAAGCTATGAAGGACCTGAGAGAGCAAAAGACATCTTCCATGGCAAACTATCTGGTCAGGATGAAGGGATGTGTCTGAATCAGCCTCTACCTTCTTAATGTAGAGAAGATGGACCAAACCAGGCCTGTGTGGAGAGCTGTTCTCAGGTACCTATGGTTGGTATACCATTCTAACTGTGAAAGTGTGACAGGAAGTAGGGACAGCCTCCATCTCATGGGACCCTTAGAAGTAACTGTTAGGACAAAGTGGTTGCCAAGTCAGTGACCTCTTTCAGTTCCTGAAGGAAATGACCTCACCTCACTGCCTTGGTGATGGAACTCTCTGGACGTTTGATCCTGTTAGACAGGCACCAAGAGCCAGTCACAGTCCCAGTCCCAGTGGTCTCACTTGTTTTGATTTACCAAGAACAGAGTCAGTCTTTCTTAGTACCTACTGATGTGATGATGGCCAAATGACAGGAAAGCTCTGAAGAGGAGCTTTTCCTGGGAAAGCAGGTAGTGGCTCACCCATGGCTCCTAACAACTTCAAAGTGTTGGCCAAGGAGACCAGATCTGATACAGGACAGGCCATTTTGGGGGAACATACAATGGCCCACCATTCTGAGGACACTATGGATAGTCACAGACTTACTTGAGCAAAGGAGGTGCCTTTGAGTGTGTGTGTGTGGGTTTGTGGTTTTGTCTCATGTTCTGAGAATAGGTAGGAAAGGCTCTTTGTTTGGATTGGTGTGGACTGTTTCCAGTAAGTCGTTTGACAAGGCGAGTGCTTCTATGTCTGTGTATCCCACTCTGTCCGTGATTGTAGACATTAGAAAAGAGAATGCATCAATGGATGTGTCCTGTCTAGTAGAAAGCTTCCAAGCATTCATCCTGCCCAATTTACAAATGGACTGCAGCTTGTCTTATTGAAGGGCAACATCTGCTCTCAGTAGTTTCTGTTTTCTTCCTGAATTCTGGAAACTCTCCAGAATAGCCTCATGGTTTTGTGTCCAAGATATGTACCACCTCCAAGCTCTGTGAAATGGTGATGTACTGGATAGCTGAAGGGAATGGCGAGAATCTAAGAAAACTCAGATATCAGTGGGACCAGGAAAGTCTCAGTGGAGAAACCCTTCTTTGGGCCTTTTGCTTACCTATTGTTCTGTTGCCCTGAATTTCAGGAAGGTCTTTACCTCAGGACACTAATTTGTGAAGCCTGAAGAAAACTGTTTTCAAATGGAAATTAATGGGCATCACCTGTGGCTCTTTGCTTAATTGCTTTGGAAATGGATGTTTCTGAAACAGCCTCTTGGCCCTGTGTGAGGCTGTGGTTAGATACTCAGCACCTTATACATCCCACGTGTTCATCCAAAACCAAAATGGCCAAAAGAGCAGTTTTTGTGGATGAAGTCTCTCCCTACCTCTGTAAGGTTCCTGACCTCTATCAAGTGAGAATAGGGTGCCTTTGGGTCAAATGAGTTCTTCAAAGCCCTTCAGAGGCTAGCCCATAGGTGATTCCAATGATTCCAATTCACATGAAGAATCTAAACCCCACAGTCAGTAGTCCTCAAATTGGAGAAGCAGAGCAGTATTAACGGCAGGCCTATTTGATAAGTCATGGTTCACAGGAAGGTGTTCAGGCCACCCCAACGTTAAGCAAATGAGGGGCAAGGGAGCTTATTTTGGACACTGTCTTGGGCTGTGCCCCTCATGGAAACCTCCAGCCAGAGGTTAAAATGAGTATCTATATGGAAGAAGATGACAGCCATGTGGAAGTGTTCTGGTTTTAATTGTGGTTATTAGTGTGGTTGTTGAAAAATATGACTGGCTCCACCTGGTCTTGAATTCTAGCGTGATTCCCCTTAGAGACTGAGTTCTGGAACTGATCTCAGAGAGGTATTGCCATGAGTTTTGTTGGGATTTTAGGAGGCCATGCATGAGAGTCACCCTTGGAAACTGAGATCTGTGCCCAGGAAGGCTTTCCACAGAGCACAGGGAATCTCAGCCAGGTTATCACATAATTTTTTTCTGAAAGAATTAGCACCCATAGTTGAGAGTCAAAACACGCAAGGATTTTACATTGTAGACCTCAATATGCCTGGCTTTATGTGACCATTTGGCAACTCTTTGGGAAGCCTTGCCTGTGAGAGTCTTCCAGATCTTTCATTGAAATGGGCTTCCTCACAATTTAATGGTTACTGAATTAAATGAAACCCTCAGTGCCTCCAACTTCAACCTTAAAAAATGGGCTCGATAAATACCATGAAATTTTTGAAATTCCCATTACCAGGTGGCACTGGAAAACCATTGGAGATCCTGTTGCTGATCATGAGTGTACGAGAAAGTGCCTTGATTGACTGGGTTTCACAAAAATGGTGTAGAACAGAGATGCCAGTAAGTTGGAACCTGCTGAGTAGTGGGCCTACAGCAAAGGTGGGTAGGTGTGAGATAAACCATCTCTGGTGGTTTCATGTGGATTGGCCATTGGCTTTCAAATGGCTTGTGACTGACATGATGCAGCCAGCAGACCCTTATATGTAAAGGCATCTTGTTATATGGATAGGTTTCTGGGCAATGTTCAGAATCAGGTTGATATGGTCAAGGGGGCAAGCTATGTTGGACATAAGCCTGGTTGGTGCATTCTCCTGGAGACCCTGTCCCACCACACGTGACAGAACTCCCTCCAGCACTGTGTCCCAGTTAAACTCCTTGTATTTCATTAAGCCAATACCAAACTCCCAGTGCAGCAGCAAGAATCACCACGAAAAGTAGAGTATGACCAAATGGCTTCACAGTCCACACGGAGAGACACTTATCCCCCAGTTGCCACAGTTTACCCACAAAGTGAGAATTCAGCACTGCTGCCTCATTTTAATTGGAAAATAAGATACCATGTCCTCCAGGTCACATAGATGTTGACCCAGTTTTGATGGTCTCACTACATAGGATGCTAAAGCTACCGACAACAACATACATTTTAAGTGTCCCAACTCAGAGGCAGTATCTCAAGAAGTCTTTAGGCCTGCAGAGCTCCATGTTGTGGAGTGTTTACCTTGTCTTTTACTTTTGGAAACTCATCTACCACCTCCAAGGTTGTGAACTCCTCAGCATATTCCATTCCGGGTATGTATTCACAGATTTTCTAACTCTTATCCTCTAATTGTGTATTTCTTCCAGTGAGGGTAATATCAAGGGATTGTTTTTAATGTGAGTGGGAAGATTTTTGTGTAGCACATATTTGCAAACACATTGGGTTTACTTTCCTATTTTCCATTTGAAATACTGAATCTCTGACACTAACCCATACCCTACTAGACTCTGACTACTAATCCTTATATGATGGAGAATAGTAACCCAAAAAGAATACAAATACCAGCAATTCAGAGAAGGCATGGTATGTAGTTGGACATCCCTTAATGTTTATTGACATAGTTCTCCATGTGTTTTTAAAATTAACAAATATGTGAATTCCTCTCTCCCTTTTTCTGTAGCCTATTAAGCACATGTATTTTAATATGCACAAATAGAATCCTACCTGGTATCACATGTACATTCTTCTGAGGTGGCTGACATGGCAGATAAAAATTGTGAGAAGAGATCACTCCTCCTAACCTCTGTTGGAACAGAAAATTCAACCTATGGGTGAGCTTCCTAGTTGACCAACATTATGCATAAATCCATTTTCAGTAAAATGTATATTTTTCGATAAGTGGATGTTATATATTTAATGATGAATTTCGATTGGCATATATATTGCTACTTTTTAATGTCTCGGTGTGTGTGTTTGTGTGTGTGTGTGTGTGTGTATATATATATATATATATATATATATATATATATATACTCTCCCGATTTTTCAAAATATGAAATATATGTGTCTTATTATACACTTCCTAAAATTATTCATATTCATGTATGAGGATTTATAATGAACTTTTCACAAGATTATTCTCAGAAATATTCATCCACCTGAAATTTATATTTGTTTCCTAATACTGAAAACTAACTTTAGTGAATGGTGCATACAAATCATAATATTTTGACATTGCAAGATGGCCGCGAATAGAGAGCATCATACCCAGTGTACCGCGCAACTGCGCAGGTGACTAACGACTAAGAACGACAAAAAACTATCTTGTTAGGAACTTACAGCAAAATGGGGGTGCACTGAAACCTAGAAGAAGGATTTCTAGCACTGAGGTCCGGTAAATGAGTCTCAAACATGAGCCAACTCTGCGACCGGAGATCCTGTCTGACTGATCCGCGCTACCAGTCCAGTGGCTACAGACAGCAGGGCACCACCGAGATGCGATCAATAATCACGGAGAAACGTTGATGCAGATTCTGTGGAATTCTGCCAGTAGAGTCCCCACTGAGCCCTGGGCTGAGTTCAGGGTTTCAGATGGGGAAGGAAGTGGTACAGTTCTAACCCCCACAATAGAAACTCCACGAAGGAAACCAACGGCCACCATCTTGGTGAGCTGAAGTAACGACAGCCACTCCCCTACAGAATGCAACAATAAAATGTTGTTATTCTGTTACTGTTACTCAGCTCCTCTCCCATACTTCGGGGAATTTGCATCAAATCTCTCCTAGGCTTTCTGGGGGAGAGATTATCAGAGGGAGCCTGCATAAAGATAGGGGAAAACTAGAGGCACCTGACTTTCAACTCCCCCTCCCATCAGTGGTGAAAAAAACCTGTCTAGCCAGCGCTGAGAGAGGGGCAAGCGGAAAAAAAAAATCAAAACAATAGAGTGCCGGGGTTCCCAATAGCCAACTGTGCAATCAGAGATCCGGGCTGATTGAATCATGCAGCCAGGCCTGCTGTTTCAGATGGCGGGGCACCACCGAGAAGTGACCTGAAGCAGGGAGAAATGTTGCTGCGGATTCTGTGGAATCCTGCCGGCTGAGCTCCCACTGATCCCCAGGCTGAGTTTGGGAATTCAGACAGGGAAGAAAGTGGTATAGTTCTATCCCCCACAAAAGAAACTCCACCAAGGAAACAAGCGGCCACCATCTTTGAGATCTGAAGTAACCACCGCCCCTCTCCAATAGACTGCAACAATAAAACAGATGTGTGTTACTCAGCTCATCTCTCATACAGCGGGGAATTCGCATAAAATGTCTCCTAGGCTTTCCGGGGGAGGGTTAATCAGAGCAAGCCTGCATAAAGACGCAAGAAAAACTAGAGACACCTGACTTTCGACTCCCCCTACCATCAGTGGCCATAACGAAACGTGTATAGCCAGTGCTGGGGGAGGGGTAAGTGGAAAAACTCAAAACAATAGAGTGTCTGGGTTCCCAAAAGACACCCTCCACACCCAACAAACGGCAGGCACAGAGTACAGTTTGAACTGCCGAGAGGCATCACTCAGGGGAAATCTGGTCTAGAAAAAGAAACCAGGACAAGCAGGAGAAACCAAAGGACTAGAAGGCAGGCCCTTGTAACTGGGCGGCTGGAGACCGCAGGCCTGCACATGACATTCCACCCACTGCCTGAGTGACTGGGGGCTGAGGAATGCCCGCCCGCCGGCAACCGAGCGTGAGACTGCGTGGCTAGAGATTGACAACCCAACAGCGACAGCCCACCTGCTGCCCGCGTGACTGGGCGGCTGGAGACCGCCTGCCCGCTGGCGACCAACCGCGCAATTGGGCGGCTGGAGACTGCCCGCCTGCCAGTGACCCAGAGCTGAAACAAACCAGAGACAGTCAAGTCCCACCCCCCAATTCGGACACCTCGGCAAGGAGCCTGGGGCCGGCCAAAGCAGAGAGGTGACATCACTGGAGCTCGGCCTTCGGAATTACTTCCAAGCGGAATCCACTTTAGCAGGCATAGTTTACCAACACAAAGGAGAGACAACAGAGATATACAACACCAAAACAAATCTAAAGAATAAAGCAGAAACACAGCAATCAAATAGAGCTGGAAAGTAACGTGAACATCATGAAAAAACAAGGGCAAAAAAGGAGTACAAACAATGCAGGACAACTTAAATCTACAGGAGGACCTTGAAGCATCAGAAACAGGGATAGGGAAAGAACTCAAGGCATACCGAACTCAGATGGAAAGGAATATTAGAGAAGACATGAGGCAGCAAGTCCAAGCAATAAAAGTATATTTTGAAAATGAATTAAGCAAACAAATTCAAATGGCAAAGAATGAGCATTACCAGGAGATAGAGATCTTAAAAAAATATTAAACAGTAATCCTAGAAATGCAGGAAAATATAAACCAAATTAAAAACTCAAACGAGAATATTACAAATAGACTAGATCAAGTAGAAGTCCGAACATCAGATAATGAAGACAAAGTTTATCAACTTGAAAAGAATTGAGTAAACACAGAAAAGATGCTTAAATCCCACCAGGAATTTATTCAAAAGATATGGGATGTCATAAAAAAACAAAAAACAAATTTAAGAGTCATCAGGATAGAAGAAGGCATAGAGATTCAAACCAAAGGAATGGACAACATATTAAATGAAATAATTCTATAAAACTTCCCAGAGATGAATGATGGATTGGATTGCCAATTCCTGGAAGCCTACAGGACCCCAAACATTCAAAACCAAAATAGACCAACTCCAAGACATATAATTATGAAGATAGCCAACATACAGAACAAGGAGAGAATATTAAAAGCTATAAGAGAAAGGAGGCAGATTACATTCAGGGGTAAACCAATTAGGTTAACAACTGATTTTTCATCACATTCTTTGAAAGTGAGAAGATCCTGGAACAGTGTAATTCAAATGCTGAAAAAAAAAAAGAATTCCAACCAAGAATACCATATAAAGAAAAGTTAAGCTTCAGATTTGACAATGAAATTAAAGTCTTTCACGATAAACAAAAGCTAAAATAATTCTCAGCCAGAAAACCAGCACTGCAAAGCATTTTGTGCAAAATACTACAAGAAGAAGAGTTAAAAAATAGTGCCCAAAACTAACAGTGGGAAGTATCTCAGTAAAGCGGGAGGAAAGTAACCAAAAAAGTAAAAACTATCCAAACTAAAATATAATAAATAAATAAACATGACTGGAAGTACAAATCATATTTCAATTGTAACCTTAAATGTTAATGGCCTAAATTCACTAATCAAGAGACATGTGCTAGTAACCTGGATCAAAAAAACAAATCCAACAATATTCTGCCTTCAGGAGACTCATATGATAGGAAAAGACATACACAGGCTGAAGGTAAAAGGTTGGGAAAAATCATAACACTCACATGGCCCTCGGAAGCAAGAAGGATTTGCCATACTCATATGGAATAATATCAACTTCAAACCTAAGTTAATCAAAAGGGATAAAGAATGACACTATATTCTGTTAAAAGGAATCATCCACCAACAAGAAAAAAACAATTATCAATTTGTATGCACCAAGCAATGGAGGTGCAACATTCATAAAACAAACTCTCCTCAAGTTCAAGAGTCAAATAGACTACAACACAATAATTATGGGTGACTTCAACACACCACTCTCGGCATTAGAGAGATCCTCTAGACAAAAACTGAATAAAGAAACTATAGAACTCAACAGCACAATCAATAACCTAGACTTAACCGACATATATAGAATATATCAACCATCATCAAGTGGATACATGTTCTTCTCAGCAGCACATGGATCCTACTCAAAGATACACCATATATTATGCCATAGGGCAATTCTTAGTAAATATAAAGGCATGGAGATTATACTGTGCACCATATCTGATCATAATGGAATGAAACTGGATATCAATGAGAAAAGAAGGAAGGAAAAATCCTACATCACATGGAAAATGAACAACATGCTACTGAATGACCAATGGGTTACAGAAGACATAAAGAAGGAGATAAAAAATTCTTAGAGACAAATGACAATACAGACACAACATACCGGAATCTATGGGACACAATGAAAGCAGTTTTAAGAGGGAAATTCATTTCTTGGAGTTCTTTCCTCAAAAAAAGAAAAAAAAAACAACAAATAAATGAACTTAAACTACACCACAAAAACCTGGAAAAGGAAGAGCAAAACAACAGCAAATGTAGTAGAAAACAAGAAATAATTAAATTTAGAGCAGAAATCAACGAAATTGAAACAAAAAAAAGTTGAAAAAATTGATAAAACTAAAAGTTGGTTCTTTGAAAAAATAAATAAGATCAACAGGCCCTTAGCCACGCTAAGGAAGAGAAGAAGAAAGAGAATTCAAATTACTAACATGTGGGATAAAAAAGGCAATATCACAACAGACACTACAGAAATATAGAAGATAATTAGAAAGTATTTTGAAACACTATATTCCAATAAAATAGAATATTGTGAAGATATTGATAAATTTCTTAAGTCATACAATCTGCCCAGATTGAGTCAGGAAGACACAAACAATTTAAACAGGCCAATAACAAAGGAAGACATAGAAGAAGCAATCAAAAGACTGCCAACCCAAAAAAAGCCCTTCACCGGATGGGAATACAGCGGATTTCTACAAAACCTTCAAAGAAGAATTAAAATCAATATTTTTCAAGCTTTTTCAAGAAATAGAAAAAGAAGGAGCTCTTCCAAATTCATTCTATGAGGCCAACATCACCCTGATCCCGAAACCAGACAAAGACACTTCAAAGAAAGAATACTACAGACCAATTTCTCTAATGAACTTGGATGCAAAAATTCTCAATAAAATTCTGACAAATCGAGTACAAAAGCATATCAAAATAATTGTGCAACATCATCAAGGAGGATTCATCCCTGTGATGCAAGGATGGTTCAATATACGAAAATCAATAAATGCCATTCACCACATCAATAGACTTAAAGACAAGAACTATATGATCATCTCGATAGATGCAGAAAAGCATTTGACAAAGTTCTGCATCCATTTATGTTCAAAACTCTATAAAAACTAGGGATAACAGGAACTTACCTCAACATTGTAAAAGCTATATATGCTAAACCTCAGGCTAGCATCATCCTAAATGGAGAAAAAACTGAAGGCATTCCTTCTGAAATCTGGAACAAGACAGGGATGCCCTCTATCACCACTTCTATTCAATTTAGTTCTTGAAATACTAGCCAGAGCAATTAAACAGACAAAAGAAATTAAAGGCATAAAAATAGGAAAAGAAGAATTTAAAGTATCACTATTTGCAGATGACATGATAATATATTTAACAGACACAAAAATGTCTACAAAGAAATGGCTAAAGTTAATAAATGAATTCAGAAAAGTGGCAGGATATATAATTAACACGCATAAATCAAATGCATTCCTGTATAACAGAAAAAAAACTTCTGAAATGGAAATGAGGAAAACCACTCTATTCACAACATCCTCAAATAAAATAAGATACTTGGGAATCAACCTAACAAAAGAGGTGAAAGATTTATATAATGAAAACTACAGAAATCTAAAGAGAGAAATAGAAGAAGATGTCAGAAGATGGAAACATGTGCCCTGTTCATGAATAGGCAGAACTAACATCATAAAAATGGCAATATTACGCAAAGTTCTCTACAGGTTTAATGAAATGCCAATCAAAATTCCAACGGCATTTCTTGTAGAAATAGATAAATCAATCATGAAATTCATATCGAAAAATAAAAGACCCAGAATAGCAAAAGCAACTCTAAGCAGGAAGTGTGAATCTGGAGGTATACCGATACCAGAGTTCAAACTGTACTACAAAGCAATAGTAACAAAAACAGCATGGAACTGGTACCGAAAAATGCAGGTGGACCAGTGGTACAGAAGAGAGGACACAGAAACCAATCCACAAAATTACAACTTTATTATATTTGATAAAGGGGCTAAAAGCATGCAGTGGAGGAAGGATAGCATCTTCAACAAATGGTGCTGGGAAAATTGGAAATCCATATGCAACAAAATGAAACTGAATCCCGTTCTCTCGCCATGCACAAAATTTAACTCAAAATGGATCAAGGATCTAGATATAAAATCAGAGACACTGCGTTTCATAGAAGAAAAAGTTGGCTACGATCTACATACTGTGGGGTCGGGCTCCAAATTTCTTAATAGGACGCTCATAGCCCAAGAGTTCTTAACAAGAATAAAAAAATGAGACTTACTTATACTAAAAAGATTTTTTTTTCTCTGCAAGAGAAACAAAAAGGGAAGTAAATAGATAGCCTACATCCCGGGAACAAATTTTTACCCCTCACACTTCAGATAGAGCCCTAATATCCAGAATATACAAAGAATTCAAAAAAATTATCAATAAGATAACAAATAACCTAATCAACAACTGGGCCAAGGACCTGAAAAGACACTTCACCGAGGAGGACATACAATCAATCAACAAGTACATGAAAAAATGCTCACCATATCTAGCAGTCAGAGAAATGCAAATCAAACCCACCCTAAGATACCATCTCACTCCAGTATGATTGGCAGCCATTATGAAGTCAAACAACAACAAGTGTTTACGAGGATATGGGAAAAAGGGGACACTTGTACACCGCTGGTGGGACTGCAAATTGGTGAGGCCAACATGGAAAGCAGTATGGGGATTCCTGGGAAAGCTAGGAATGGATCCACCATTTGAACCAGCTATCGCCCTTCTCGGACTATTCCCTGAGGATCTTAAAAGAGTGTACTAAAGGGATACTGCCACATCAATGATCATAGTGGCACAATTCACAATACCTAGACTGTGTAACCAACCTAGATGCAATTCAATAGATGAATGGATAAAAAAAAATGTGGCATCTATACACGATGGATGCAGCACTAAAAAATGACAAAATCATAGAATTTGCAGGGAAATGGATGGCATTAGAGCAGATTATGCTAAGAGAAGCTAGCCAATCCTTAAAAAAACAAATGCCAAATGTCTGCTTTGATAAAAATAGGGTAACTAAGAATAGAACAGGGAGGAAGAGCATGAGGAAAAGATTAATATTAAACAAAGACAAGTGGGAGAGAGAAAGGGAGAGAGAAGGGAAAGCATATGGAAATGGTAGGAGACCCTCATTGTTACACAAAATTACATATAAGACGTTGTGAGGGGAAAGGCGGGATCAAGAGAGAGAAGTGAAAAAGCAGATGAGGAAGAGAGGGAAGATAGGATGAAAGGGGAGGGGGGATAGTAGGGGATAATAAAGGTAGCAGAGGTCAACAGTCACTAATGTGACATTATGTAAAAATGTGAATGTGTAACTGATGTGATTCTGCAATTCGTATTTGGGGAAAATTGGGAGTTCATAACCCATTTCAGTCAAATGTATGAAAGATGATATATCATGAGCTTTGTAATGTTTTGAAAAACCAATAAAAATAAATAAACAAAGGTTTAAAATTGAGTGGGAAGAAATCAGCTAAAAAGGAGTTGAGATGCATTCATTTTGATAAGCAGAAAGTTTGTTTTGTGTAGTTGTAAATATCACAAATTTATTTTACCAGAAAACTGGCTTTTGAAATGAACATATATTGAGATTAAAGGATAATCCACCTACCTTCATGAAAAATTCATATCATTTCCTATATTTTTCATATTTCATTTTTTTTCGTGAATATTTTGTCATGGACCAGGTCTAGTCTTAGGCTACCTCATCTGACAAGTTCGTACAATGTGTTGGATTGTTCTTTTCATCTTTTATTTGATAGTTTGTAGCTGATAATGTGTATTTTTCCTTATCTTTATTTGGACATACATACCCAACTATATCTTTGCATTTTATGTTTTACTGGGGAAGAGACTCATCAAAAGCTCTTTATTATATGTATCAACAATGAAACATTTAGAGCATGCAATTATTCTTAATTTTGCATGAAAATATCTTTGTACCATTTTTCTTATAAAGATGTAGAATTATTACTGTAATAAGTAACTACTTACAAGAAGAATTAAACAATTGACTTTATATCAATCATGAATATGAAAATTAATAAAATAAGTATTTGGCAATAAATATGCAATTGATAGAAATTAAAATCACAGGAAAGCCATTTAAAATGTCAGTGCATATGGTCCTTAAATAAAAGGTTGTTCAAATAAAATTTCACTAATTCATAAGAGTTAATATGCCATATCACAGCTTAATGTAATATAAAAACTTAAATGATAAGTATTGATAAATAAGAATGATACCTGTTTACTTAAATATGTTTATTTGATTTTCACTGTAAGCTGTTAATTCTAGAAGACTTGAAAATTAAGAAAGACTTGGTCTTTATTATTTCTAACAGGCTAATCAAAGTACTTTTAAATATATATGTATATATATCATATGTAATACATATGCATGAATATAGATACATATGTATAATAAATGTATTGTAATATATCTATAGGTTATTATAATTATTAAATTTTCTCAAGAAAAAAGAATGACTATAAAAAATTCTTAAATGTAAATTTCATAGCATATTACTGTTTGTAATGACATGAGAGAAAAACTCCTATGGAGGGAAAATGAAAAAGGAAGAGAGAGAAGGGGGAAAATGAGGAAGAAAGTGAGTAAAGAAGAGGGAGAGGAGTGTTTGATTATAAGATAAATGTGGAGGGTCTGGGTGTCTGGCTCAGTGGTAACATGCTTGGCTAGCATGTGTGAGGCACTGGGTTATATTCTCAGCACCACATATAAATAAATAAAATGAGGTCGATCAACAACTGAAAAAATAAAAAAAAATAAAAAAGTAGAAATATTACCAAAATTCTAAGTTTTTATGAATGCTAAATAAAAAAAAATGTTACATAGCCTTATGTAATTTCTAGACTCCCCAAAATAGTCATTTAATGATAGATTACTAGTGCGATAACTAAAAATCCATTGCTCTTTCCTCGACATTCTGTGGCATGCTAGTGCTAAAATAAATTGTATTATGACACCAAAAAAAATTCTAATATTTCTACAGTAACTGACCCAGTTTAACATAAATGCAAGAAGATTCCTATGGAATATAATTGTATTTTGACGTTCATTTTTATTCAACACTGGTACATTACTATTTGTCCAGTTTATGCACATCATAGTATGTATATTTCATTCACAATTTAGCAAATTTATACGCATTTGTTTTACTTTCAATCACTTCCTGCTTCAGAACACATGTATTCCTCCACGTTTCTTGACTGCTCCTTTCATGAGACTTTTTTCCAAAGACATTATTTTTGATTTCCATTATCATTTTTGAAGCAAAACTCACACACCCGTCATGATAAACCGTAAACCTAATATTACCATTAGATGTAAAACTGGTGGGAATGAATGATTGTATATCAATATAAGATTTCTTGTATACTTTCAAATATCAATTCAATCCATTGTTTAATTTGGAACCAGTTATATTATTTATTCACAGTATGGTCTATTCATGCATTGTCTCTATATTGATAGACACAGGGTACACCTCTGTGTACCCTCGATAATAATTTGTATATCTTCAAAATTTTGCTCACAGAAATGGTGGAAGAAAGACTCATGTCAACTGATCTACATATACATTTTATCACAGTAATATTCTGGACACAAAATGCAAAGGTCACACTTAGGATTGTCCCGAAGCCTAAATGGAAAGTGAACATGGATTACTAAAAACATCCATGTCTTGGATGCCTAATTCTCTCAAATGTCAATCCTATTGGTGAGTACATATTTGTTTCTTCCCAAGATTATATATTCAACCTCAACCATGTTGAAAATGTCTAATCCTATCACTCACTTTATATTTTGTCTGATTTCCTAATGTCTCTATTGATATCTCTTTTCCTACATATTTTCCCCAGTTCATCATAGTGACTGATTCTTCACATGTGCTGACATTTACATTCACTCTTTATCCGAAACCCTATTGCTAAAGAACTTTTTGTCCAAATACTATACTCACTCTTTTTTCTAAACCTACCGACTATCTACCTAATCCTACCGACTATCCCTTTTTGACTGGATGAACTCTTCAACAATCAATCATCCAAGGTACAAGGTCCTATGCCATTGTATATTGATTTATCTGAGACATCTGTGCAGAACATAATTCAAAGATAAGTATCCCAATCATGGGCCCAATGCCTTTCTGGTGTTCAAATCTTACCTAGATTTCAGTTTTCATAATTACATTTCACCTGTATATTCTTATAAATATTGCAGGTTCCCAATACCATTATTCATCCAACAGAATGATTCCTACCACAAATCGAACATGTTATTAATCCTAACTATACACTTTTCCCTCAATCCAACTTTACAGAAGAGCAGGGACAGAGTTGGTCTTACAATACAGGGGTGTAGGGAACCTTCCACCTGTTGACAACCTCAAAGGTCCATGCAGATATGATCCCTGGAGAAGATGCAGGCAGCTATGAAAGGCCTGAGAGAGCAAACGTCATCTTCCATGGCAAAAAACCCGGTCAGGTTAAAAGCATGTGTCTGAATCATCCTCTCTCTTCTTAATGTAGGGAAGATTGACCAAACTAGGCCTGTGTGGAGAGCTGTTCCCAGGTGCCTATTGTTTCTATACCATTCGAACTTGTGAAAGTGTCACAGGAAGTAGGCGCATCCTCCATATTATGAGAACCTAGGAAGCAAATGTTAGGACAAAGTGGTTGGAAATGCAGTGACCACATTCAGTTGCTGAAGGAAGTGACCTCACCTCACATCCTTGTTGATGGAACTCTCCGAATTTGGGTTCCAGGAAGCCAGGCATCCAGACCCAGTCCAAGCTCCAGTCACAGTGGTCTCACTTGTTTGGATTTACCAAGGACAGAGTCTGTCTTTTGTGGTACCTAGTGATGTGAGGATGGCCAAATGCCAGGAAAGTTCTGAAGAGGGGCCCTTCCAGAGAAAGAAGTTAGAGGCTCACTGCTGTCTCCTGACAACTTCACAGAGTTGACCCAGGAGACCAGATCTGAGACAGGACAGGCCATTTCTGGGGAACATAGTATTGCCCTCCAGTCAGAGGACACTCTGGATAGTTTCAGACCTACTTGGGGGAAGGAGGTGACTTCGTGGGTGTTTGAGTGGGTTTGTGGTTTTTTCTCATGTTCTGAGAATAGTTAGGAAAGGGGGTTTGTTTGGTTTGGAGTGAACTGTTTCTAGTTAGTCCTTTGACAAGGCGAGTGTTTCTATGTCTGTGTATCTCACTGTGTCCATGGTTGTAGACATTAGAAAAGAGAATGCCTCAATGGGTGTGTCCTGTCAAAGAGAAAACTTCCAAGCATTCATCCTGCCCATTTTATAAATGGACTGTGACTTGCCTTATCATTGGGCAACACCTATTATTTTCTTACGTTCCTGTATCCTTCCTGAATTCTGGCCACTCTCCAAAATAGGCTCATGGTTTTATGTACAAGATATGTACCACTTCCAAGCTCTGTGACATGGCCATGTACTGGATAGCTGAAGGGAATGCATCTCAGAAAACTCTGATATCAGTGTGACCAGTAAAGTCTCAGTGGAGAAACCCTGCTTTGGGCCTTTTGATTACCTATTGTTATGTTGCCCTGAATATCAGGAACATCTTTTCCTCAGGCTACTCCTTCCTGAAGCCTGAAGAAAACAGTTTTCACATGGAAATGAATGGGCATTTTACCTTTGTGTTTTACAATAAAACCTTCACAGAGATTAGGCTCTCATTAACTTAAAAAATACTTTTAAATTTTATCTAAGGGTAAAAAGTAACATGTAACTGTACATATCTTTTTGATAACAAGTCCAATTATACAACACAAATGATACACATAAATCTCCAACATGTTTTTATTTTAAGCCTAGAATTACCATACAACCTTAGAACATTTCTGTTTTCATACTTATATTTCACTTCTATAGTCTTATAAATATCGCAGGTTCCCAATAACATTATTCATACAGCAGAACAATTCCTAACCCAAATCGAACATGTTATTAACCCTAACCATACACTGTTCCCTCAATCTAACTTTACAGAAGAGCAGGGAAAGAGTTCGTCTTACAATACAGGAATTTAGGGGATCTTCCACCCGCTGAGAACCTCAAACGTCCATGCAGAAATGATCCCTGTAGAAGATGTAGGCAGCTATGAAGGACCTGAGAGAGTAAGAGTCACCTTCCATGGCCAACAACCTGGTCAGGATGAAGGGTTGTGTCTGAATCTGCCTCTCTCTTCTTAATGTAGAGAAGATGCACCAAAACAGGCCAGTGTGGAGAGCTGCTCTGGAGTGCCTATGGATGATATACCATTCTAACTTGTGAAAGTGTCACAGGAAGTAGGGGCAGCCTCCATCTCATGGGGCCTTGGAAGCAACAATTAGGACAATGTGTTTGCCAAGGCAGTGACCTCATTCAGTTCCTGAAGGAAGTGACCTCACCTCACTTCCTTGGTGTTCGAAATCTCTGAACATGTGGTCCAGGAAGCCAGGCACCCACAGCCAGTCCCAGTCCCAGTCCCAGTGATCTCACTTGTTTGGATTTACCAAGGACAGAGTCAGTCTTTCTTGGTACCTACTGATGTGAGGATGGCCAAATGCCAGTAAAGCTCTGAAGAGGGCCCTTTCCTGAGAAACCAGGTTGTGGCTCACCGCTGGCTCCTGTCAACTTCACAGAGTTGGACAAGGAGAACAGATCTGAGACAGAACAGGCCATTTCATGGAAACATAGTATGGCCCACCACTCAGAGGACACTGCGGATAGTCACAGACCTACTTGGAAGAAGGAGGTGCATTTGTGGGTGTGGGTGTGTGTTTGTGGTTTTGTCTCATGTTCTGAGAATAGGTAAGAAAGGCAGTTTGTTTTGTTTGGAGTTAATTGATTCTAGTAAGTCGTTTGAAAAGGCGAGTGTTTCTAGGTCTGTGTATCCCACTGTGTCAGGGGTTGTAGACATTAGAAAAGAGAATGCTTCAATGGATGTGTCCTGTCTAGTAGAAAGCTTCCCCGGATTCATACTTCCCATTTATGAATGGACTGTGGCTTGCATTATTGATGGGCAACCCCCGATATCTTCCTAAGTTCCTGTTTTCTTTCTGAATTCTGGCCACTTTCCAGAATAGGCTCATGGTTTTGTGTCCAAGATGTATACCACCACCAAGCTCTGTGACATGGCTATGTACTGGATAGCTGAAGGGAATGGCGAGCAACTCAGAAAACTCAGATATCAGTGTAATCAGGAAAGTTTCAGTGGAGAAATACTGCTTTGGTTACCTATTGTTCTGTTGCCCTCAATGTCAGGAAGGTCTTTGCCTCTGGCCACCCCTTTGGGAAGCCTAAAGAAAACAGTTTTCAAATGGAAATCAATGGGCATCACCTGTGACTCTTTGCTTAATTGCATTGGAAAGGGATATGTCTGAATCAGGCTCTAGGTCCTGTGTTAGGCTTTGGCTTAGATTCTCAGCACATGATGGATGTAAAGAAAATCCCATGTTTGCATCCAAAACTAAATTGGCCAAAAGAGCAATCATTATGGAAGAAGTCTCTCGCCTTCCCCTGTAAGGTTCCTCACCTCCATCAAGTGAGAATAGGAACCTTTGGATCAAATGAGTTCTTCAAATCCCTTTAGAGGCTATCCCATAGGTGCTTGGGTTTTCTCCAGAATCCAAATCACATAAAGAATCTATACCTGACAGTCAGTAGGCCTCAAATTGGAGGAGCAAAGCAATATTAATAGCAGGCCTATTTGATCACTCCTGGTTCCCCGGACGAGTGTCCAGGACACCCTGACTTTAGGCAAATGAGGGGCAATGGAGGTTATTTTGGACACTGTCTTGGGCTGTGCCCCTCATGGAAACCTCAAGCCAGAGGTAATGATGAGTGTCCATATGGAAGAAGATGAGGGCCATGTGGGAGTGTTTTGGTTTTAATTGTGGTCATGTGTGGCCGTTGGAATAGATGACTGGGTCCACCTTGGCTTTAACTCTGTTGTGATTCCCCTTAGAGACTGAGTTGTGGACCTCACCTCAGAGACGTATTGCCATGAATTGTGTTGGGATTTTAGGAGGATTCACATGAGAGTCACCCTTGTAAAATGAGATCTAGGCCCAGGGTGGCTGTTCACTGAGCACTGGGAATCTCAGCCAGGTTACCACATGATTTTATTCTGAAAGACTTGGCAGCCATATATGAGAGTCAAAACACACGGATGTCACAATGTAGATCCCAATGGGCCTGGATTCATGTGATCATTTGGCCACTGTTTGGGAAGCCTTGCCTGTGAGACTTCTGCAGAGATTTCATTGAAATGAGCTTCCTAACCATTTAATAGTTCCAGAATGAAATGAAACACACAGTGCCTCCAACTTCAACCTTGAAAAATGGGTAGATAAATACCAAGAAATTTTTAAACTTCCCATGACCAGGTGGCACTGGAGAATCTTTGGATATCCTGTGGCTGATCATGAGATTACAAGACAGTGCTTTGATTGACTGGTTTTCATAAAAATGGTTCAGAACAGAGATACCAGGAAGTTGGAGCCTGCTGAGAGGTGGGCCTACAGCAGTGCTGGGCAGGTGTGCAATAAAACAACTGTGGTGGGGCCATGTGGATCTTCCATTGGCTTCCAAATGACTTGTGACTGACATGGTGCAGCCAGCAGACCCTTGTATGTAAAGGCATCTTGTTATATGGACAGGATTCAGGGCAATGTTTAGAATCAGATTGCTATGGTCAAGGGGGCAAGTCATGTGGGATATAAGCCTGGTTGGTGCATTCCCCTGCAGACCCTGACCTACCAAAAGTGACAGAACTCACTCACGCACCGGGTAACAGTTGAATTCTTTGTATATCATGAAGCAAATACCAAAATCCCAGTGCAGCAGCAAGAAACACGACGAAAAGTGGAGGATGACCAAATGGCCTCACAGTCCACATGTGAATACACTTATCCCCCAGTTGCCACAGTTTACCTACTAAAGAAAATTCAGCACTTCTGCCACATATTCAGTGGAAAATAAGAAACCATGTCCTCGAGGTAACATAGATGCAGACACAGCTTTGATTGTCTCACTACAATGGAAGCTAAATCTCCCGACAACAACATATATTTCAAGTGCCCAAACTCAGAGTGAGTTTCTCAAGAAGGATTTAGGGAACCAGAGCTCCATGTTTGTGGACTGTTTTCCCTGTCCCTTACTTTTGAAATCTCCTCTTCCGTCTTCAAGGTTGTGAACTCCTGAGCATATTCCATTCCAGATATTTATTCACAGATTTTCTAACACTTCTCCTCTAATTGTGCCTTAGTCTCCGTGATTGTAATGTCAAGGCATCCCTTTCTCTGTATCCTATTCAGCACATGTATTTTTACATGCAATTATAGAATCTTACCTGATACCACACGTACATTCTTGTGAGGTGACTGACTTGGCAGATACAAATTGTAAGAGATCACTCCTCCTAAAAGCTGTTGGAACTGAAAATTCAATCTATGAGTGAGCTTCCTTGTTTAAGAACATTATACATAAATCCATATTCAATAAAATAAATACATTTGGATCTGTAGATGACATATATTTCATGGTGAATTTCAATTGGAATATATTATGCTATTTTTAATGTCTGTGTGTTTGTGTATGTATATATATATATATACACACTCTCCAGATTTTTCAAAATATGAAATATATGTCTTGTTATACACTCCCTAAACTCATTCATATTCAAGTATGTGTATTTATAATCAAATTTTCACAAGAGTATTCTCAAAATTATTCATTCACCTGAAATACATATTTGTTTCCTAGTACTGAAAACTATCTTCAGTGAAAGGTGCATACAAATCCTAATATTTCCACAGTAACTGAACCAGTTTAACATCAATACAAGTAGATTCCTATGGGACATGTTGTGCATTTTGACATTTATTTTATTCAACACTGGTACATTACTATTTCTTCAGTTTATGCTCATCATAGCAAATATATTTCATCCAAAAATTTGCAAATTTATAGGCATTTTGTTCACTTTCAATCACTTTATTCTACAGAACACATGTATTCCTCCATGTTTTTGATGGGTCTTTTCATGAGACTTCTTTCCAAACACATTATTTTCGATTTCCATGATCACTTTTGAAGCAAAACTCAAAGACACTTCGTGATAAACCATAACCCTAATATTACCATTAGATGTATTGCTGGTTGGAATGAATGATGGTATATCGATATAAGATTTCTTATATATTTTCAGATATGAATTCAATCTATTATTTAAAGTGGGACCAGTTATATTATTGATTCACAATGTGGTCTATTCATGCACTATCTCTATATTCATAGACACAGTGTACACCTCTTTGTACCACCAATACTAATTTATAGGACTTCAAAACATTGCTCCCAGAAATGCTGGAAGAAATACTAATGTCACGCCATCTACATATACATTTTATCACAGTAATATTCTGGACACAAAATGCAAAGGTTACACTTATGATTGTACCAAAGCCTAAAAGGAAAGTGAACAGGGATTACTAAAAACATCCATGTCCACATTGCCTAATGCTCTCAAATGTCAATCCTATTGGTGACTACATATTTGTTTCTTCCTAAGATTATATATTCAAACTCAACCCTGTTCAAAATGTCTAATCCTATCACTCACTTTGTACTTTCCCTGATTTTGTAATGTCTCTATTATTATCTGATTTCCTACATATTTTCCAAAGTTCATCATTGTGACTGAATCTTCATATGTGCTGACATTTACCTTCACCCTCTAACAGAAACCCTATTGCTAAAGAAGTTTTTTTTTCCAAATCCTATACTCACTCTCCTTCCAAAACCTACCAACTATCTTCCTAATCTTACCTACTATCCCTTTTTGACTGCATGTTCTCTTCCACATTCAATCATCCAATGTACAAGGTCCTATGCCATTGTATATTTATTTATCTGAGACATCTGTGCAGAAAGTAAGTCAACACTAAGTATACCAATGAAGGGCCCAATGCCCTTCAGGGTTTCAAATCTTAGATTTCTGTTTTCATACATATATTTCACCTACATATTCTTATAAATATCGTAGGTTCCCAATAACATTATTCATCCAGCAGAATAGTTCCTAACACAGATTGAACATGTTATTAACCCTAACCATACACTCTTCCCTCAATCTAACTTTACAGAAGAGCAGGGACAGAGTTGGTCTTACAAGACAGAAATTAAGGGATCTTTCACCTGCTGAGAACCTCAAAGGTCATTAAAGATGATCCCTGGAGAAGATGTAGGAAGCTATTAAGGACCTCAGAGAGCAAAAGTCATCTTTCATTGCAAACAACCTGGTCAGGATGAAGGGTTGTGTCAGAATCAGCCTCTCTCTTCTTAATGTAAAGAAGATGCAGCAAACCAGGCCTGTGTGGAGAGCTGTTCCTGGGTGCCTATGGTTTTATACCATTCTAACTTGTGAAAATGTCAGAGTAAGTAGGTGCAGCCTCCATCTCATGGGACCCTTGGAAGCAACTGTTAGGACAAAGTGGTTGCCAAGGTATGGACCTCATTCAGTTCCTGAAGGAAGTGACCTCACCTCACTTCCTTGGTGATGGAATTCTCTGAACTTGGGATCCAGAAAGCCAGGCATCCAGAGCCAGTCCCAGTCACAGTCCCAGTGGTCAAAATTTTTCGGATTTACCAAAGACAGAGTCAGTCTTTCTTGGTACCTACTTATGTGAGGATGGCCAAATGCCAGGAAGGTCTGAAGAGGGGCCTTTCCTGAGAAAGCAGATAGTGGCTCACCACTGGCTCCTTACAGATTCACAAAGTTGGCCACAGAGACTAGATCTGAGACAGGACAGCCCATTATGAGGGAATTTCTTATGGCCCACCATCAAACGACACTCCGTATTGTCACAGAGGTACTTGGGGGTCTGTGTGGGTGTGGGTGTGGGTATTGGTTTGTGGTTTTGTCTCATGTTCTGAGAATAGGTAAGAAAGTCGGTTTGTTTGGTTTGGTGTGAACTGATTCTAGTAAGTCGTTTGACAAGGCTAGTCTTTCTATATCTGTGTATCCCACTGTGTCCATGGTTGTAGACAATAGAAAAGAGAATGCATAAATACATGTGTCCTTTCTAGTAGAAATCTTCCCAGCATTCATTCTGCCCAATTTATGAATGGTCTGCGGCTTGCCTAATGGATGGGCAACACCTAATATCTTCTTAAGTTCCTGTTCTCTACCTGAATTATGGGCAACCTCCAGAATACGCTCATGGTATTGTGTCCAAGATATGAACCACCTCCACGCTCTGTGATACGGCCATGTACTAGAGAGCTGAAGGAAATGATGAGCATCTCAGAAAACTCAGATATCAGTGTGACCAGGAAAGTCTCAATGGAAAAACCCCGCTTTGGGCCTTTTGCTTACATATCCTTCTGTTGCCCTGAATGTCAGGAAGGTCTTTGCCTCAGGCTATGCCTTTTTGAAGCCTGAAGAAAACAGTTTTCAAATGGAAATGTATAAACATTACCTGTGGCTCTTTCTTAATTGCTTTGGAAAGGGATGTGTCTGAATCAGCCTCTTGGCCCTGTGTGAGGCTGTGGCTTAGATTCTCAGCACCTGATGGATCTAAAGAAAAATCCCATGTGTGCATGCAAATCAAAAAGCCAAAAGAGCAGTCATTTTGGATGAAGTTTCTCGCCTTCCTCTGTAAGGTTTCTGACTTCCATCATTGAGAATATGGATCCTTTGGGTCAAATGAGTTCTTCAAAGCCCTGCAGACACTAGACCATAGGTTCTTGGGTTTTCTCATGACTCCAATTAACATAAAGAATCTAAGCACCACAGTCAGTAGTCCTCAAAATTGAGAATAAGAGCAATATTAACGGCAGGCCTCTTTGAACACTCCTGGTTCACAGGAAGGATGTCCCGGCCACACTGACTTTAGGCAAATGGATGCAAGGGAGCTTATTTTGGACACTGTCTTAGGCTGTGCCCCTCATGGAAACCTCCAGCCAGAGGTTATGATGAGTGTCTATATGGAAGAAAATGAGGGCCATGTGGGAGTGTCTTGATTTTAATTGCGGTCATTTGTGTGGCGCTTGGAATAGATGACTGGGTCCACCTGGGCTTGAACACTGGTGTGATTCTCCTTAGAGACTGAGTTCTGGAACTTACCTCAAAGAAGTATTGCCTTGTATTGTGTTGGGATTTTAGGAGGCCATGCATGAGAGTCGCCCTTGGAAACTGGGATCTATGCCCAGGTTGGCTTTCCACAGAGCACTGGGAATCTTGGGAAGGATATCACATGATTTTATTCTTAAAGACTTGGCAGCCATAGTTGCAAGTCAAAACACATATGGACCTCAAATTGTAGACCTCAATAGGTCTGGCTTCATGGGACCTTTTGGCCTGTCTTTGGGAAGCCTTGCGTGTGATAGTTCTCCAGAGCTTTCATTGAAATGAGCTTCCTCTCCATTTAATCATTCCTGAATGAATTGAAACCCACAGTGCCTCCAACTTCACCCTTGAAAAATGGCTAGATAAATACCTTTAAATTTTTGACATTCCCATGACTGGGTGGACCTGGAGAACCTATGGATGTCCTATTGATGACCATCAGTGTACCAGACAGTGCCTTGATTGACTGGGTTTCATGAAAATGGTGTAGAACGGAGATGCCAGTAATTTGGAGCCTGCTGAGTAGTCGGCCTAGAGCAGTGGTGTGCTGGTGTGTGTTAAAACATCTGTGGTCTGGTCATCTGCATCTGCCCTTCGCTTCCAAATGGTTTGTGACTGACATGGTACAAGCCCCAGATCCTTGTATGTAAAGGCATCTTGTTATATGGAGAGGATTCAGGGCAATGTTTACAATCAGATTGCTATGGTCAAGAGGGCAAGCTATGTGGGATAGAAGCCTTGTTGGTGCATTCTCCTGCAGACCCTTACCCACCACACGTGACAGAACTCCCTCCATCACTGTGTCCCAGTTGAACTTCTTGTATTTTGTGAAGCAAATATCAAACTCCCAGTGCAGCTGCAAGAAACACCACAAAAATTGGAGGATGACCAATGGCTTCACATTCCACCCTGGGAGACACTTAGCCACCAGTGGCCACAGTTTCCCTACAAAGAGAGAATTCAGCACTGCTGCCTCATGTTCATTGGAAAATAAGAAACAATGTCCTCTAGGTCACATAGATGCTGACCCAGCTTTGATCGTCTCACTATAAAGGAAGCTAAAGCTCCTAAAAACAACCTCAGATGAAGTTTCTCAAGAAATATTTAGGCCGGCAGAGCTCCATGTTTGTGGTGTTTTTACCCTGTCCCTGACTTTTGGAAACTCCTATACCACCTCCAAGGTTGTGAACTCCTGAGCATTTTCCATTCCAGATGTGTATTCACAGATTTTCTAACTCTTCTCCTCTAATTGTGTCTTACATGGGATGAAGGTAATGTCAAGGCATTGTTCTGAATACACATTGGATTCTTTTTCCAATTTTCCATTTGAAATACTGAATCCCTGACTGTCAGGCGTAGAAGGAATTCACCTTCAAAGAATAGCCTGACACTTACAAGAAACAGCCCCCATGGAGACATCCTGTCTGGGAGACATCCTGTAGCCAACTGTGTCTCTGAGACATCCTGTTGCCATCTGTATTCCTGAAACATCCTGAGTTTATCTCACCTTGTGAAGACATCCAGGAACTTTGGATAAGAGAGCTTTCCCATCTCCAGCATATAAATGCCCCTGTGTGAAAAATAAAAGTTTGCAGCTTGATCAGAACTCCTGTCTTGCTGTCATCTCTCGTGTCTCTTGTCCCTTCATTCCTCCGCATCTAGGTTCGCTGCCCCTGTTGATGTGTCTTTCCAGCCATGACTACTGGCACCCACTGACTGGGGCTCGAGCCTTTGACTGATTGGGAACCCCGTCCTCCTGGAAGACTTCATCAAGTGGAGCTCACGATTGCCTCAACAGACACCACAAAGAGACAGATCCAGGAGGAGAGTGGGGATGACGCACGGTGAGTGACCCACCATGGGACAAGCAGTTTCGTCACATGATTTGTTTTTGTCAGGCCTCAAGGAGTCCTTCAAGACATGAGGGGTGCGTGTTAAGAAAAAGGACTTAAATTTTTTCTTCTAATACATAGGAGAATTGTGTACATGGTTTCACATTGAAGTGACCATTGATGGCAAAAGATGGCTTAGAGTAAGAGACTGTTTAAAAGATTATTATGAAACCTTTGGCCCAGAAAAAGTGCCAGTTCCCACCTTTTCTTACTGGAACTTAATTAATGAAATTCTTAAAAGTTCACCCTTTGACAATGGTACCTTACAACTTGTCAGGATTGGAGAAGAGACTATGCAAAACACCTCTCGTCTCCCCACGGCATGCCCATCAGTTAGTATAGACATTGACCCTTCTCAGTCTCCCCAGGACCCTGGGAACCTTCCTAGTCCCCCTCAAAATACCACCCTAATGAATAAGGCTCCAATGGTTACCAAACACCTTTATCGAGTTTTAAATCCCAGAGACACATTGACCCCTGGGACGGAGGCTACCTTGGAGAAGGAAGCAGCAAGCTACCATTCAGAAGATGCGCCACCTCTCAGGACCCTGCCACAGCCTATAGGACTTACACATCTACCTACCTCCTATATCCCTCCTGCCTTTTGTGCTCCAGCCTTTCAGGAGCAAAATGCAACCCAGATATTTTTCCCCACTTCCCTTGCCTAGCCTGGCTCCCTTGTGAGAGTCTCTCCAACATAGACGGGAACAGATCAAACTTTTAAAAGAATTAAGATCCCTAGACTCTGAGCTCTGTTTATTAGCCTTAGGCACGGAGTCAATGCAAACTGGCCCACGGCGGTCTAATACAAAGGCTAAGCCACTCCATCAGCCTGTTCTCGCCTTCCCAGTCACCCGCAGTCAGATAGATAAGCCTGCCCAGGCTGAGGTCAAAGACTCAGACGAGGATCAAGAGGAGGAAGTGGGGGAAATGGATCAAGGAGATCAGGACTCAGAGGATGAGGAGTTCACCCCTAGGCAGGAAGGAACCCAGAGTGTCTACAAAAAAATTAAGCCTGCGTTTTCTTGAAAAACATAAAAAGACTTGTGCTCACAATGGCCCCACTGTGCCCTACAAGTTGACTTTATTAGAAAGCCACAGCGCACAATGGCTTACTCCCAATGATTGGAAATTTTTAGACCGAGCTACCCTCAGTGCCGGAGATTTCCTGTTATGGAATGCAGATTTCGAGGAGCACTGTGAGGAAACTGCTCAAAAAAAATTAACTAAGGCCTCCTCTAAATCCTGAACTTATGTTAAGCTAGTGGGCTATGCGCCATTTGACACTAAAACTAAATAGGCACGTTTCCCTGCTGGAATTTTGGCGCAGATTCAGATGGCTTGCTTACATGCTTGGAGATGCCTCCCTCAAAGTGGCTCGGCTACCACTTCTTTGGCAAAAATTTGACAAGGACCCAACGACCCTTATAGAAACCTTGTTCCCCGGCTTAACCTAGCTGCAGAATGCTTGCTTGGACCAAGCGAAAGCAAAAGAACTTTTGTAAAACATCTTGCCTTTGAAAACGCCAACCTGGCATGTCAGGATGTTCTTCGACCACATAAGGAAAAAGGGAAACTTTCGGACTTTATTAGACTCTGTGCAGGGGTGGGTGCAGCCCATGCCATGGGTCTCGCCCTACATGCCCCCTTTATCAAGGCCTTTCACAATCCTGGCTCATGTACTTGCTTTACTTGTAAACAACCTGGCCATTTTGCACGCAAGTGTCTGAAAGACAAACAAAGCGTAGGAATATCGTCTCCTCAAACTGGGGCTAAACCGCCCCCAGCTACCCTTTGTTCTAGATGTGGTAAATGTCATCACTGGGCCAGTAAGTGTAGATCTAAGACAAATGGCCTCAGACAGCCTATTTCTTCCTGCTTCTCAGGAAAACCCTGCGGGGCCAGCCCCTGGCCACGACCTCCCCCAGGACAAAACCAGGGGCAATAAGGTTTATTCCCTTCCAAACTCCAAACCTACCACAAAATTCTTCCCCACAATTGCCTCCCTCCAACTAGACACCCCAGGCAGCGCAGGATTGGACCTCTGTGCCACCACCGATACAATATTAGACTCAATGCAAGGGCACCAGATAATACCCACTAGAATTATGGGTCCCCCTTCATCTCATACGAGTGCCCTTATTCTTGGAAGAGTCTCTGCTACCTTAAATGGTGTTCAGGTTTTCCCTGGCATTAATGATAATGATTTCACTGGAGAAATAAAAATACTAGCAACAGCTATTAATGGAGTTGCGGCCATCCCAGCAGGAACAAGACTTGCACAATTAATATTCCTTCCCTTGGATTCAGGAGGCACTTCCACCGCCCAAACATAAAATGGGGGACAGCCTCCCTCGGCTGCTCTGATGTATATTGGGTTCAGCTCATTTCTCACAATAGACCCACCCTTACCTTACTTATTGAAAAAAAGGAATTCCAAGGAATTCTAGATACTGGAGCTGATGCCACAATTATTTCTCACAAATACTGGCCATCAAGTTGGCCCATCACCCCATCCTTGAATGACCTAAAAGGGTTAAGAGTCAAAAAATCCCCATGTCAGTTCTAGGGCTCTTAGCTTTACTGATAAAAAGGGTAATAAGGTGACTGTCACTCCTTTCATTGTTCCTGACCTCCCTGTTAACCTATGGGGCCGAGATATTTTGAGTCAAATGGAAGTCATTCTTGCCAGTCCCAATTCCATGATGACTCATCAAATGCTTCGTATAAATTTTGTCCCTGGTACAGGCCTTGTGAGACTGAGACAAGGACTGGTGGGGACTATAAAACCCATAAAAAAACAAATACATATGGACTTGGGTATTCTGATTTTTAGTGTCGGTTCCTGACCCTCCTGTACCCCATGCAGATAAAATTATTTGGGAGACTCAGACTCTTGTGTGGGTGGATCAGTGGCCCCTTACCCCCCAAAAAAATTGGAGGCTGCCTCCATGTTAGTGCAGGAACAGCTGGCAGCCGGCCATGTAGAGCCCTCAACCTCACCATGGATTACTCCTATTTTTGTTATCAAGAAAAAATCAGACAAGCGGCATCTTTTACAATATTTGTGTGCCAGTAATAAAGTTATGTGCCTGATGGGAGCACTACTGTCTCGAATTCCCACACCAATGGCTATTCCCAAAACTATTGTAAAATGGTTATTGACTTAAAAGTTTGCTTTTTTACCATTCCTTTACATCCTGAGGATAGACCCTATTTTGCCTTTAGTCTCCCTTGCATTAATTTCCACGGCCCTATGCAGAGATTTCAATGGAAGGTTCTTCCCCAAGGTATGGCCAACAGCCCTAGTCTTTGCTAAATATAAGTTGTTCAAGCAGTAGACCCTGTGAGAGAGTGATGACCACAATTTTATGTTTTACATAATATGGATGAATTTTTAATTGCTGCACCTAATTACCATGACCTTAATAATTGTTACTTGGACCTTTAGAAAACCCTCACTACCTTGAGACTACGGATAGCTCCTGATAAGGTTTAAACACAGGACCCTTATACCTATTTGGGCCTTAAACTTCAAGATAATCAGATCCAAATTCATAAAATACAACTGCGTGTGAACCATCTTCACACCCTTAATGATTCTCAAAAATTACTGGGAGATATTCAATGGCTAAGAACATATTTATAATTATCCACTTGTGTACTTTTGCCCCTTAATGATATTTTGAGAGGTGATTCCTACCCTTCCTCCCCTCAAAAGCTTACTCCTGAGGCATGACAGGCATTAAACCAAGTCACAGAGGCCATTGCCAAACAGTTTGTTACACAAATTTCTTATAACCTTCCTCTGGTTCTGGTTCTTTTACACACTCCTCATATACCCTCAGGAAAATTTTGGCAGTGATATCCATATTTTAAAAATAAAGGCTTCCCCTTGCTTTGGGTCCATTTATCCACCACATCCTCCAAGTTTATTACCGTTTATCTTGCTCAGGTAGCTTCTATTATTATTAAAGGTCGTTTGCTTTCTCGACAACATTTTGGCAAAGACCCTGATAATATTTTAATTCCATATACTAATGACCAAACCCAATTTTTACTACAGAGAGGGGATGAATGGGGTATTGCCCAATCAGGCCATTTGGGAACAATTGATAACCACGTCCCCAATGACACCCTTTTACATTTTGTCCAGATACATCCATTTATTTTTCCCAAAATTACTCAAAAGGCTCCCAGTTCCAAGCCCTTACTGTCTTTACAGACGGTTCCAGTAATGGCTGTGCGGTCTTTGTTGTCAATAACCAGCCTACAACCTTTGATACTGTCTATCATTCAGCACAGTTTGTGAAATTGTTTGCCATAACACAAGTTTTTATAACATTTTGTGATAATCCTGTTAATATTCATACAGACAGTGCCTACATTGCTCATTCTGTGCCCCTGCTGGAGATTTCACCCGCCATTAAAGCTTCTTCCAATGCGGCCTTTCTGTTTCACCAGCTTCAGCAGCTAATTCAGGCCAGACAACACCCATTTTTCTTAGGACACATCAGGGCACACTCTGATCTTTCCGACCCTCTAACACAGGTAATGCTCAAGCTGATGCAGCAACTCCTACCATCTTTCAAATTTTTGGTGGCTCCATTCAATAGGCCACGGAGCTAAACAATCTTCACCAACTAAATTCCCAGAGCCTTCGATTACTTTGTAAAATTACCAGGCAACAGAAACGAGAAATAGTAAAAGAATGCCCTGCTTGCGCTCTCTCCCTCCCCATTCAACACTTGGGAGTTAACCCCCGAGGATTACTGCCAAATCAGGTTTGGCAAATGGATGTTACTCATTTTCCTGAATTTGGAAAAACCAAATATATACACGTTTCTATCGATAACTTCAGCAGCTTTATTTTTGCATCACCACATTCTGGAGAGGCTACCAAAGATGTCCTTTCTCATCTTGTTTCAGCCTTTTCCATAATGGGTAAACAAATACATATTAAAACAGATAATTGTCCTCCATATACCAGTGCCAAGTTTAAACAGTTTTGTGCTACCTTGCAATTTTGTCATCCTACTGGAATTCAATACAAACCTCAGGGCCAAGGCATTGTGGAATGTTCCACCTTACCTTAAAGACTTGGCTATCCCGCCTTAAGGCTTCCGCCCTTGTATTTACCACTCACAGGCATTGCCTTAACCATGCATTATTTGCCCTTTCTTTTCTTACCCTAGACAGTGAAGGCCTTTCGGCTGCAGACACACACTGGCATCCATTTTCCAATTCTGATCAGCCACCTGTTATGTGGTGAAATCCCCTTACAAATAAATGGAAATGCCCACATCCTGTCCTCATCTGAGAATGTGGCTCAGCTTGTGTTTTGGACCAAGAGCTAGCAGCCCCAAGATGGTTACCAGAATGCCTGGTTAAACAGGTTAATGACTTACCTCAAACCGGGGACGGAGGCCCTCTCCCTGAGTACAAATTTTCCCCTTTTTCGGATCCATCCAACAATCTGTGTGAGGATCCTGCTTAAGGCACTTCTGCTGAACAGGTTTGTGCACGGAGGCCTGGGCCCTCCACCTTCCAACATCATGGAGTACCTTCCCCCCCCTCCCCCCGTGAAGGCAAGGGAGGATCTTGGACTCAGGCTCCCACTAGTTGGAACCAGACTGCTGACTGCATGACTAAGGTGGCTTACCTCCGTTCCGAGGTTGACCATAAATTCAGAGGAGTTCATCAGCCTAAATGGGTATGTGTTAACAAGCCAAAGATTATTCCCCCTAGTACAAGTAAAGCTCTCCAAAATTGTTCTGCAACCCATACGCATACCCAGGTGATGCATGTCTCTTGTTTTGTGTCAGCCTCAATTTGTGTTAACAAGCAGGGAGAATGATTTTTTGAAGCCTCCCTAACTAAAACTCATGAAGCAGGGTGGGCCACTATTCATTATACCCCCGTTCTCTTTGACCAGGGAGGAGAAGGCAAATACACCAAGCTACAGTCAGCTGGGTGCCAAGGCACTGTCGGAAAAACTTCCTACTGGCCCATTAAGGACCCTACAGGGGTCTCTGATGGTAGAGGACCCACTGATGCAGTCAAGTATCCTCAGATAATCAAACTTTTGAAACCCCAAATCCCTGAGCTCACATATCATCCCTTAATGTAGCCGAAATCCCAGTTCCCAGGTTTAGATACCAATACATTAGATATTTTGCAAACTACCTTCTCCTTCCTTAATAATTCCAACCCCACCCTTGCTGGTAATTGCTGGCTCTGCATGACAACAGGGGCAAGCATGCCTATGGCAGTTCCTATTAATTCTACTATGGACAATGATAATACATGCCAACCCGGATTTCCCTTTAAAGTACAGCCTATAGGCACTTTTACATTATGTCTTTTAGGCGTGATGCAGAATAATACCTATGATATGGATTTTGGAATTGCTTCCTTTGGAAATTGCTCAACAGAACAAAATTATTCCTCACCCATCCCATCTCTTTGTCCCCCCAATGGCACAGTTGTTATGTGTGGAGGAAATGTGGCCTTCCCCAGGCTTCCAGCGAATTGGAACAGTGGCTGTGTTCTTGCCTTATTACTCCCTGATATAACTATTGTCCCAGGAGACGAACCTCTAGCCTAGACACCTTAGTCAAAAGACAGAGGCGGGCGATACAGGCCTTATCACTTATTGCCAGCCTTGGAATAACAGCTGCTGTGGGCACAGGTACACTGGCTTAGGCACGGCAATACACCCTTACCATCGCCTGTCTCAACAACTTAAAATGATGTACAAACTCTATCAGAAACCATTAAAGATTTGTAGGACCAAATAGACTTCCTGGCAAAAGTGTTCCTTCAAAACAGACGAGGCTTAGATTTGCTGACTGCTAACCAGGGAGATATTTGATTGGCCTTAGGGGAACGATGCTGCTTTTATGCCAATAAATCAGTCATAGTATGCACTAAATTTAAGCAGCTTCAAGAAGATCTAGAAAAGAGATGAAGGGAACTATTTGAAAATCCCCTCTGGACAAAGCTTAATGGATTTCTACCCTACCTTCTTCCCCTATTAGGCCCTTTGTTGGGTTTACGTTTAATGGTGACCATAGGACCCTGCATTATAAACAGTGTGGTACAATTTATTAAAGAACACATTAATATTATGGCCTCTAAGCCCCTACAAATTCACTATCATCATCTGGAGATGGAAGACCACGCTGTCAACTTTTAAAAGGATGTTCTACCCTTCTGACAGGCTTATTTCTTAAGTTTACATCCCCACAAATCTCTCTTTCTTACATAAAACTATAAGTAACAGCTCTGACAAACCATCTTCTGCCCTTGCCATAAGGGTTCGTCTACATGGGCCCTTCGGCTTGGGGGAAGACGCACCCATGGAGTGAGGACGTTAGGCCACAATATCGGAGGGTGCAGGAAGGATTGCAAAAGGATGGATCCACGGATCCCCAAACACAAGACCTGTGAGTGACATGCTCTGGTGCATGGCGGTTGGCATGCTTCCGCTTCAAGGCCATCTCCTCCAAAAACATGCCAAGGCCACCACGAAATCTGCTAGTAAAGATGCTCGCTCGGATCAGGAGATATTCTAAGGCCTCCTAGAGAAACAGAGCCTCTAACCCCCCCCCCCTAAAAACATGGCCGGTAAGGTAGGTCAAATATTTTATATAAGAAAGGGGGAGATGTCAGGGGCTAAAAGGAAGTTCTCCTTCAAAGAATAGCCTGACACTTACAAGAAACAGCCCCCTGGGAGACATCCTGCCTGGGAGATATCCCACAACCATCTATCTCCCTGAGACATCCTGTCGCCATCTGTCTTCCTGAAATATCCTGAGGTTATCTAACCCTGTGAAGACATCCAGCAACTGCCGATAAGAGAGCTTTCCCATCAGCAGCATATAAACACCCTGTGAGAACAATAAAAGTTTGCAGCTTGATCAGAACTCCTGTCTGGGTGTCATCTGTCCTGTCTTTTGTCCCTTCATTCCTTCCCAACTATGTTCGATGCCCACGTTGATGTGTCCTGCCGGCCGGGACACCTGGCACTAACCCATACCCTACTAGAATATGACTATTAATCCTAATATGATGGAGAAAAATAACCCAAATAGAATAGAAATACAAGCAGTTCAGAGGAGGCATGGTGTATAGTTGGAGTTGCCTTTTGCATGATCTAGGGTAGGTGTTATAAATCTAGCTAATTTTTAAATGAAATAGTTCTCCATGTGTTTTTAAAGTTAAAAAATATGTGAATACCTGTCTCCCTTTCTCTGTAGCCTACTTGCCACATGTATTTTATATGCACATATAGAATCCTACGTGGTATCACACGTATATTCTTGTGAGGTGGCTGACTTAGCAGATTCAAATTGTGAGAAGAGATCACTTCTCCTAAACGCTGTTGGAACTGAAAATTCAACCTATTGGGGAGCCTCCTAGTAAAAAAAAAACATTATACATAAATCCATGCTAAGTAAAATTAATATTTTTGCATCAGTGGATGATATATATTTCATGAAGAATTTCGATTGGCATATATATTGCTACTTTTCATTGTCTGTGTTTGTGTTTTGTGTATATATATATATTCCACTTGGGGGCCTTCAGGGTTAAAAGTTATTTTGGCCCGGAGCTTGGTGAGCAGAACTCTGCCCATCAATGGGGCCGGGCATTCTGGGATTACTTGGAAGGAGTGATGGATTTTTCCTTTCCCCTGGTCCCAGGTCCTCTTAGTTGTCCAAGCCCGATATTTACTGCAATTAGCCCCTTGAATTAGAGACCTTTTATTTGATAGAGGGCAAAATGGAGCCTTAATGGCTGAGTATATTGCCCCTGTATCCACTTCAATGTTTACTGGGGTGCCCTCCACTTCAAAAGTTAACCTGAGCTCGGGGAGGGGATCTGATCCCCAACTTTCTTAGTCATCCTGCAGAGTCAGGATGGCTGGCTGGCGTGGCTGTCTCTTTCTAGGGCTCTCTTTGGCCCAGTGTCCTTTTTCTTTACAATAGGCACATTGATCTGAGGCCAGGGGTGGCCTCTAGTTTGGGCCCAGGTATCCCTTCCTGTCTCCATGTTTCTTATTTCTGGCCTATTTGTTGTTGTGACCAGGACCTGAGTCAATTCCTTAGTCTGTCTTTTGTTTCTTTTATCCACCCTTTGCTTCCTTATCTTCCTCAGTTTCTCTCGTATAGTATACGTTTTTGGCTTCTCTGACTAAATCTCTCAAAGTCATATCTTGTAATCGATCTAAGTGTTGTAACTTTCTTTAAATATCCATGGCAGCTTGCCCAATAAAGGCCATCATGACAGATGCCTTTTGAGCCTCTGCCTGAGTATCAAAAGGAGTATATCTCCTATATGCCTCCATAATTCTCTCTAGAAACATAGAGGGAGATACATCAGGCCCTTGAATAAACTCTATTACCTTGGCCAAATTAGTTGGTCGCCTAGCAGCCACTAAGATACCCGCTATTAGAGCCCGGAGATAAGTGGACAGATGCTCCCTACCTTCAAAGGTGTTGGGGTCCCAGTTTTGTCGATTCTAGGGAAAGCCGGGTTGAATATGTTGGGAAGTGGTGTCAGTCAACCATCTGGTCCGAGGATATTTTTTTTCTAGCTTCCAAGAGGATTCTCTTTTGTTCCTCTGTCATGAAGAGAGTCCCTAGGTGTTGTTGGCAGTCATTCCAAGTAGGCTGGTGTGAAAACATCTATGAATCAACCACACCTGAGACACGAGTGGGGTCCTCTTAAAAGGGGGGATTGTTATTTTTCCAGTTATATAGGTCTGAAGAGGAGAAAGGCCAATACTGGTAGGCTTGCAATTTTTCCCCATGGCCATCATCAATCATTGGCACATAGGGACGGAGGGGGAGCATCACGGGAGTTCCAGGGTTTTCAATCTTTCATTGATGGTGAGTTCCTTTAGCCGGGCCAGGTTCCTCCAGGGGAGGAGGGGCTGTGTGTGCCGCGGGGGAGTTTTCTGGAGGGTGCTGGGCTGGCTTAGCTTCCTCCAATGGCGGAGAGGCTGAGTCAGCAGCAGGGGAATCACTTAGAGGGTGTTGGGGGTTGGGAGACCAGGGCAAGGGATAAGGAGAGGGATGAGAGTGCAGTAGAGTTAAATCTTGTGACTTAGGCAGAAAAGAGGGTGGAGGAGGAGGAGGAGCAGAGGGTTTGAGAGATCGTGGGGGAAGGATTAGGAGTGGGGGCAGGGGCAAAGAAAGGCTTCACCCATGGAGGAGATTTGCAGAGGTAATGCCGGGTTAAGATATATGGCTTTTGATCTGGATGGCTATGTGGCCCTTCCTGAAAGACCATATCTCTGACTTTTTAAATTAGTGAGAAGTAGAAAATTCCTTCTAAGGGCCATCCGAATCCAAAGGTGGGCCACTCTGAGGCACAGAGAGTCTGCCAGGTCCAGCGGTTTACTGAAAAAGAAAGATTCTGAGCCCTTAAGCCGAATTTGGTCCAGTGATCAAGGGTCAGGGACAGAGGCATTGAAGTGCTCTTTTCCATAATGAAAAATGCACAAACAGTAAAAGCAATGACACATGACACAGACAAGACAAGACAATAAAGACAGGAAATGGACGTCCAACACTGAGACGAGGACTGAGTAGCCGGCAATACCTGATGGGCTGGCAATACCGAATCTGAAACAAAATATCACTGAGTTGAGGAGACTATTGTTCCTTGATTTTCAGAGACCTCTGGGGTGTCCCTCAGGGTGGTGGCCTGTGGCTCTGTGACACATCTGTCAGCCACCGTGAGAGAGAGCTCACACTCTTCATTGACAGCCATTTTGCCAAGCTAACCTGAAACCTGACACCAGAAAGAGGAGCCTTACAAATCCCTTGAGGAGCCAGTTGGGGTCTCTCGTCCGCTGCTGCCAGAACTCGGTGGAACCTCCATATGTAAAGGTCGGATGAGTGTCAGGCGAAGAGACCTCTAAGAAACTGTCTCATGCAAAAGCAAAGGGTTTATTGGTGGCCAGCATGCTGGGGCTCAGAGCTCACTTCAATAGAGCAGAGAGTCCTGAGAACAGCTTAAACAGGGCTTATATACTTTCCTTGGGGAGGGCAGGGAGGGAAGTTAAGTATACAGAAAAACATGAAGAGACAACTACCTATTTTACTAACTTTTCACTAACGACTATACTTTGCCAGATTTCCTAATGTATCTATTGATATCTATTTTCCTACATATTTTTCCCAGTTCATCATTGTGGCTGACTCTTCACATGTGCTGACATTTACATTTACTCTATACCCGAAAAGCTATAGCTAAAGAACTTTTGGTGCAAATTCTATACTCACTCTCCTTTCTAAACTACCGACTATCTTCTTAATCTTACCGACTATCACTTTTTGACTGGAAGTTATCTTTGACAATCAATCATCCAAGGCACAAGGTCCAATGCAATTGTATATCGATGTACCTGAGACATCTGTGCAGAAAATAAATCAAAGCTAAGTATCACAATCAAGGTCCTAATACACTTCTGGGTTTTAAATCTTACATAGATTTCTGTTTTCATACTTATATTTTACCTATATATTCTTGTAATTATCACAGGTCATCAATACCATTATTCATCCAGCTGAATGATTCCTAACCCAAATCAAACCTGTTATTAACCCTAACCATACACTGTTGCCTCAATCTAACTTTACAGAAGAGCAGGGACAGAGATGGTCTTACAATACAAAAATGTAGGATTCCTTCCAACTACTGAGAAACTCAAAGGTCCATGCAAAAATGATCCCTGCAGAAGTTGTAGGCAGCTATGTAGGAACTGAGAGAGCAAAAGTCATCTTTCATTGTAAAAAACTTGGTCAGGATGAAGGAATGTGTCTGAATCAACCTCTGTCTTCTTAATTTAGAGAAGAAGGACCCAACCAGGCCTGTGTTGAGAGCTGTTCCTGGGTGCCTATGGTTGATATACCATTCTAAGTTGTGAAAGTGTCACAGGAAGTAGGAGCAGCCTCCATTTCATGGGACTCTTTGAAGCAACTGTTAGGACAACATGGTTGCCAAGGCAGTGACCTTATTCACTTTCTGAAGGAAGTGACCTCACCTCACAACCTTGGTGACAGAACTCTCTGAACTTGGGATCCAGGAAGCCAGTCACCAAAATCCAGTCCCAGTCCCACTCCCAGGGGTCTCACTTGCTTGGATTTACCAAGGACAGATTTAGTCTTTCTTGGTACCTACTGATGTGAGGATGGCCAAATGCCAGAAAGCTCTGAAAAGTCACCTTTACTGAGAAAGCAGGTATTGGATCACCGCTGGCTCCTCAGTAGTTCAAAATGTTGACCAAAGAGACCAGATCTGAGACAGGACAGGCCATTTTGTGGGAATCAAATATGGTCCACAATTAGAGAAACTCTGGATAGTCACAGACCTACTTCGGGGAAGGAGGTGCCTTTGTGGGTGTGGGTGTGAGTTTGTGGATTTGTCTCATGTTCTCAGAATAGGTAGGAAAGTCGGTATGTTTGGTTTGGTGTAGACTGTTTCGAGTAAGTCGTTTGACAAGGCGAGTGTTTCTATGTCTGTGTATCCCACGGTGTCCATGGTTGTAGACATTAGAAAAGAGAATGCATCAATTGATATGTCCTGTCTAGTTGAAAGCTTCCCAGCATTCATCCTGCCCAATTTATGAATGGATTTCAGCTTGCCTTATCGATGGGCAACACTTGCTATCTTTCAAAGTTTCTGCTTTCTTCCTGAATTCTGGTCACTCTCCAGAATAGGCTCATGGTTTTGTGTCCAATATATGTACCACTTCCAAGCCCTGTGACATCGCCATGTACTGGATAGCTGAAGGGAATGGCGAGCATCTCAGAAAACTCAGGTATCAGTGTGATCAGGAGAGTCTCAGTGGAGAAACCCTGCTTTGGGCCTTTTAATTACCAATTGTTCTGCTGCCCTGAATGTCTGAAAGGTCTTTGCCTCAGGCCACCCCTTTTTGAAGCCTGAAAAAAAACTGTTTTCACATGGAAATGAATGGGCATCACCTGAGGCTTTTTGCTTAATTCCTTTGGAAAGGATGTGTCTGAATCAGCCTTTTGGCCCTGTGTGAGGCTTAGGCTTAGATTCTCAGCACCTGATGGATCTAAAGAACGATCCCATGTGTGCATACAAAACCAAAATAGCCAAAAGAGCAGTCATTCTGGATGAAGTCTCTCCCCTTCCTTTGTGAGGTTCTAGACCTACATCAAGTTAGAATAGGAATGCATTGGGTCAAATAATTTCTTCAAAGCCCTGCAGAGGCTAGCCCGTAGGAGCTTGGGTTTCCTCATGTCTCCAATTCAGACAAAGAATCTAAATCCCACAGTCAGTAGTCCTCAAATTGGAGAAGCAGAGAAGTATTAACAGCAGGCCTATGTGATCACACCAGGTTCACAGGAAGGGTGTCCAAGCCACCCTGTTTTTAGGCACATTAGGGGCAAGGGAGATTATTTTGGAGACTGTCTTGGTCTGCACCCCTCATAGAAACATTCAACCAGAGGTTATGAAGAGTGTTTATATGAAAGATCAGGAGGGCCATGTGGGAGTGTGTTGGTTTTAATTGTGGTCATTTGTGTGGTGGTTGGAAGAGATGACTGGGTCCACCTTGACATGAACTCTGGTGTGATTCCCCTAAGAGACTGAGTTCTGGAACTGACCTCAGAGATGTATTGCCATGAATTGTGTTGGGATGTTATGAGTTCACGCATGAGAGTCGTCCTTGGAAACTGAGATGTATGCCCAGGTTGTATTTCCACAAAGCACTGGGAATCACAGCCAAGATATCACATGATTTTATTCTGAAAGACTTGGCAGCCATAGTTGAGAGTCAAAACACACATGGACCTCACATTGTAGACCTCAATGGGCCTGGATTCACGTGACCATTTAGTCAATCTTTGGGAAGCCTTGCCTGTGAGAATTCTCCATAGCTTTCATTGACATGAGCTTCCTCAAAATTTAATGGTTCTGGATTGATTTGAAACGTACAGTGCCTCCAACTTCATCTTTCAAAAATGGCTAGATAAATACCAAGAAATTTTTGAAATTCCCATGACCAGGTGGCACTGGAGAACCTTTGGATGTCCTGTTGCTGATCATGAGTATACCAGACAGTGCCTTGATTGACTGAGTTTCATGAAAATGGTGTAGAACAGAGATGCCAATAAATTGGAGCCTGCTGAGTACTTGGCCTAGAGCAGTAGTGGGCAGGTGTGTGATAAAACATTTGTGGTGGGGCCATGTGGATCTGCCATTAGCTTCCAAATGTCTTGTGACTGACATGGTGCAGCAAGCAGTCCCTTCTATGTAAAGGCATCTTGTAATATTGAGAAGTTTCAGGGAAAGTTTCAGAATTAAGTTGCTATGGTCAATGGGGAAAGCTATGTGGGATAGAAGCATGGTTGGTGCATTGTCCTGCAGAAACTGACCCACCACACGTGACAGAACTCCCTCCAGCACTGTGTCCCAGTTGACCTCTTTGTATTTTGTGAAGCAAATACCAAACTCCCAGTGAAGCCGCAAGAAACACCATGAAAACTTTAGGATCACAAAATGGCTTCACAGTCCACACGGGGAGACACTTAGACCCCAGGGGCCACAGTTTAGCTACAAACAGCAAATTCAGCACTGCTGCTCATGTTCAGTGGAAAATAATAAACCATGTCCTCCAGATCACATAGATGCAGACCCACCTTTATTGGTCTCACTAGAAACGAAGCTAAAGCACTTGACAACAACATATGTTTCAAGTGCCCAACCTCAGAGGCAGTTCCACAAGAAGTCTTTAGGCCAGAAGAGCTCCAGTTTGTGGAGTGTTTACCCTGTCCCTTACTTTTGGAAACTCCTTAGCATACTCTATTTCAAATATGTATTCACAGATTTTCTAACTCTTCTCCTCTAATTTTGTCTTACTTGGGGACTGGGTAATGTCAAGCCATTGTTCTGGATGACAGTGGGAACAATTTTTTGTAGCACATATTTGTATACACATTGGATTCATTTTATAATTTTCCAGTCAAAATAGTGAATCCCTCACACTAACCCCTATGCTACTAAACTCTGACTAGAATAATAACCCAAACAGAATTGAAATACAAGCAGTTCAGAGGAGGCATCGTGTATAGTTGGACTTGCCTTTTGCATTATATAGGGTAGGAGTTATGAATCTAGTCAATTATTTGGTTGAAAGAATTCTCCATGTTTTTTTAAAGTTAACAAATATGTGAATTCCTGTCTCCCTTTCTCTGTAGCCTATTTAGCACATGTAGTTTTATATGCACATATTTATTCATACCTGGTATCACACGTATATTTTTGGTGAGGTGGCTGACTTGGCATATAGAAATTGTGAGAAGATATCACTCCTTCTAAAAGCTGTTGGAACTGAGAATTCAACCTATGGGTGATCCTCCTATTTAAATAGCATTATACATAAATCCATGTTCAGTAAAATAAATATTTTTGAATCTGTGGATGATATGTATTTCATGATGAATTTCGATTGGCATATATAATGCTACTTTTTAATGTCTCTCTGTGTGTGTCTGTATATATATATATATATATATCCTCCAGATTTTTCAAAATATGAAATATATGTGTCTTATTATGCACTCCCAAATTTCATTCATATTCATGTATGTGGATTTATAATCTACTTTTCAAAAGATTATTCTCAGAAATATTCATCCACCTGAAATAACATTTTGGTTTACTAGTACTGAAAACTATCTTCAGTAAATGGTGCATAGAAATCCTAATATTTTGACATTGCAAGATGGCCATGAATAGAGTGCATCACACCCTTTGTACTGCGCAACTTCACATGTGAATAAGGATTTAGAATGACGAAAAAGTATCTTGTTAGGATCTTACAGAAAAATGGGTGTGCCTGGAACCTAGAAGAATGATTTCCACCACCGAGGTCCTGTAATTGAGTCTCAAACAAGAGCCAACTATGCGACCGAAGATCTGGGGTGGCTGATCCGTGCGGCCCATGCCGTGGCTACAGACGGCGGGCCTCCACCGTGAAGCGACCAGCATGCAGGGAGAAACGTTGCTGCGGATTCTGTGGAATCCGGCTGGGTCACCCACCACTGAGCCTGGGGCTGAGTTCGGGATTTCAGATGGGGAAGAAAGTGTTACAGTTCTATCCCCCACAACCGAAACTCCACCGAGGAAACCAACGGCCACCATCTTGGAGAGCTGAAGTATCCACCACCACTCTCCAACAGATTGCAACAACAAAACAGGTGTGTGTTACTCAGCTTATCTCCCATACAGCAGGTAATTCGCAAAAATTCTCTCTTAGGCTTTCCGGGGTAGGGATTACCAGAGAAAGCCTTCATAAAGACGGGGGGAAAACTAGTGGCACCTGACCTTCAACTTCCCCTCCCATCACCGGTGAATACAAAAATTTTCCAGCCAGCGCAATGGGTGGGGCAAGCGGAAAAAATCAAAACAATAGAGTGCCAGTGTTCCCAATAGACACCCTCCACAACCAAGGAACGGCAGGCAAAGAGTACAGTTTGAGCTGCCAAGAGGCATCACTCAGGGGAAATCTGGTTTCACAGGGGAAATCAGGACTCGCAGAGGAAACCAGGGGACCAGAGGACAGACACGCATGACTAGGAGGCTGGAGAACGCCTGCCCACCAGCAACCAATCACCCGCTGGCTGCCTGCGCAATTGGGCAGCTAGAGATCACCCGCCCGCCGGTGACAGCCCATTCGCTGATTGCACGACTGGATGGCTGGAGACCGCCCACCCGCCAGCGACCCGGAGGTGAAACCAACCAGAGACAGTCCAGTCCCACCCCCCCCATTCAAACACCCCGGCAATGAGCCTGGGGCCCGCCATAGCAGACAGGTGACATCACTGGAGCTCAGCTGTCGGAATTCCTTCCAAGTGGAATCCACTTTTGCAGGCATAGTCTACAAACACAAAAGAGAGACAACAGAGATATATAAAACCAAAACAAATCTATTGAAGAAAGCAGAAACACAGCAATCAAATTGAGCTGAAAAGTAACGTGAACATCATGAAAAAACAAGGGAAAAAAAGGTGTGCAAAAAATGCAGGACAACTAAATTCTAAAGGAGGACCGTGAAGCATCAGAAATAGGGATAGGGAAAAAACTCAAGGCATACCTAACTCAGATGGAAAGGAATATTAGAGAAGACATGAGGCAGCAAGTCCAAGCAATAAAAGTATATTTTGAAAATCAAATAAACAAACAAATTCAAATGGCAAAGAATGAGCTTTACCAGGAGATAGAGACATTAAAAAGAAATATCAAACAGTAATCCTAGAAATGCAGGAAAGTATAAACCAAATTAAAAACTCAAACGAAGAGTATTACAAATAGACTAGATCAAGTAGAAGTTACAACGTCAGATAATGAAGACAAAGTTTATCAACTTGAAAAGAATAGAGTAAACATAGAAAAGATGCTTAAATCCCATGAGCAATGTATTCAAGAGATATGGGATGTCATAAAAAAAAAACAAATTTGAGAGTCATCGGGATAGAAAAAGGCATAGAGATTCAAACCAAAGGAATGGACAACATATTAAATGAAATAATTCTAGAAAATTTCCCAGAGATGAAAGATGGAATGGATTGCCAAATCCTGGAAGCCTACAGGACCCCAAGCATTCAAAACCATAATAGACCAACTCCAAGACAAATATTTATGAAGATAGCCAGAACAAGGACATACAGAACAAAGAGAGAATATTAAAAGCTACGAGAGAAAGTAGGCAGGTTACATTCAGGGGTAAACCAATTAAGTTAACGACTGATTTTTTTCATCACAAACTTTGAAAGCAAGAAGATCCTGGAACAAAGTATTTCAAACGCTCAAAAATAATGGATTCCAACAAGGAATACTGTATCCAGCAAAATTAAGCTTCAGATTTGACAATGAAATTTAAGTCTTTCACGATAAACAAAAGCTAAAAGAATTCACAGCCAGAACACCAGCAGTGCAAAGCATTTTGAGCAAAATACTACAAGAAGAGGATTTGAAAAGTAATGCCTGAAACTAGCAGCAGGAGGTATCTCAGTAAAGGGAGAGGAAAATAACCAAAAAGTAAAAACTAACCAAAATAAATAAATAAATGAATAAAAAATAAATAAATAAACAAACAAACAAACATGACTGGAAGTAGAAATCATATTTCAATTGTAACCTTAAATGTTAATGGCCTAAACTCACCAATCAAGAGACATAAGCTAGTAACCTTGATCAAAAAAAAAAATCTAACAATATGCTGCCTTCAGGAGACTCATATGATAGGTAAAGACATACAGAGGCTGAAATTAAAAGTTTGGGAAAAATCATACCACTCACATGACCCTCGGAAGCAAGCAGGAGTGGCCATACTCATATCGAATAAAATCAACTTCAAACCTACGTTAATCAAAAGGGATAAAGAAGGACACTATATACTGTTAAAAGGAACCTTGCACCAACAATGCATAACCATTATCAATTTGTATGCACCAAACAATTGAGCTGCAACACTCATAAAACAAACTCGCCTCAAGTTCAAGAGTCAAATAAACTACAACACAATAATTATGGGTGACTTCAACACACCGCTCTAGCCATTAGACAGATCCTCTAGACAAAAACTGAATAAAGAAACTATAGAATTCAACAGCAAAATCAGTAACCTAGACTTCACCGACATATATAGAATATATCAACCATCAAAAAGTGGATACACGTTCTTCTCAGCAGCACATGGATCCTACTCAAAGATAGACCATATATTATGCCATAGGGCTATTCTTAGTAAATATAAAGTCGTGGAGATAATACCATGCAGAATATCTGATCATAATGGAATGAATCTGGAAATCAATGATAAAAGAAGGAAGGAAAAATCCTACATCACATGGAAAATGAACAACATGCTACTGAATGATCAATGGTTTACAGAAGACATAAAGGAGGAGATAAAAAAATTCATAGAGACAAATGACAATACAGACACAACATACTGGAATCTATGGGACACAATGAAAGCAGTTTTAAGAGGGAAATTCATTTCTTGGAGTTCTTTCCTCAAAAAAAAAAGAAAAATCAGCAAATAAATGAACTCACACTACGCCTCAAAAACCTAGAAATGGAAGAGCAAAACAACAGCAAATGTAGTAGAAGACAAGAAATAATTAAAATTAGAGCAGAAATCAACGAAATTGAAACAAAAAAAAATTGAAAATATTGATAAAACTTAAAGTTGGTTCTTTGAAAAAATAAATAAGATCTGCAGGCCCTTAGCCATGCTAAGGAAGAGAAGAAAAGAGAGAGCAGGCCCTTAGCCATGCTAAGGAAGAGAAGAAAAGAGAGAACTCAAATTACTAACATACGGGATGAAAAAGGCAATATCACAACAGACACTACAGAAATAAGAAGATAATTAGAAAGTATATGGAAACCCTATGTTCCAATAAAATAGATGATAGTGAAGATATCAATAAATTCTTAAGTCATGCGATCTGCCCAGATTGAGTCAGGAAGACACACACAATTTAAACAGACCAATAACAAAGGAAGAAATAGAAGAAGCCATCAAAATACTACCAACCAAAAAAAGCCATGGACCGAATGGGTATACAGCAGAGATCTACAAAACCTTCAAAAAGGAATTAATACCAATACTTTCCAAGCTATTTCAAGAAATAGAAAAATAAGGAACTCTTCCAAATTCATTCTATGAGGCCAATATCACCCTGATCCCAAAACCAGACAAAGACACTTCAAAGAAAGAAAACTACAGACCAATATCTCTAATAAACTTGGATGCAAAAATTCTCAATAAAATCTTGGTGAATCGAATACAAAAGCATATCAAAAAAATTATGCACCATGATCATGTAGGATTCATCCCTGGGATGCAAGGCTGGTTCATTATACGGAAATCAATAAATGCTATTCACCACATCAATAGACTTAAAGACAACAACCATATGATCATATCGATAGATTCAGAAAAAACATTCGACAAAGTTCAGCATCCCTTTATGTTGAAAACACTAGAAAAACTAGGGATAACAGGAACTTACCTCAAGATTGTAAAAGCTCTATATGCTAAACCTCAGGCTGGCATCATCCTAAATTGAGAAAAGCTGAAGGCATTCCCTCTAAAATCTGGAACAAGTGGGATGCCCTCTATCACCACTTCTATTTAATTCAGTTCTTGAAATACTAGGCATAGCAATTAGACAGACAAAAGAAATTAAAGGCATAAAACTAGGAAAAGAAGAACTTAAATTATCGCTATTTGCGGATGACATGATAATATATTTAACAGACCCAAAAGGGTCTACAGAGGAACTGCTAGAGTTAATAAATAAATTCAGCAAAGTGGCAAGATATACAATCAACACGCATAAATCAAAGGCATTCCTGTATATCAGCAGCAAAACTTCTGAAATGGAAATGAGGAAAACCACTCCATTCAAAATATCCTCAAAGAAAATAAGATAATTGGAAAAACAATTATATAGTTGGGAATCAACCTAACAAAAGAGGTGAAAGATTTATAAATGAAAACTACAGAAACATAAAGAGATAGAAGAAGATCTTAGAATATGGAAAAATATACCCAATTCATGGATAGGCAGAACTAGCATCATCAAAATGGCGATATTACCCAAATTCTCTACAGGTTTAAATTCATGCCAATCAAAATCCCAACGACATTTCTTGTAGAAAAGATAAAGCAATCATGAAATTCATATGGAAAAACAAAAGACCCAGAATAGCAACAGCAATTCTAAGCAGGATGTTTGAATCTGGAGGTATAGCGATACCAGACTTCAAACTGTACTACAAAGCAATAGTAACAAAAACAGCATGGTACTGGTACCAAAACAGGCAGGTGGACCAATGGTACAGAATAGAGGACACAGAAACCATTCCACAAAATTACAACTTTCTTATATTTGATAAAAGGGGCTAAAAACCTGCAATATACGAAGGACAAATGGTGCTAGAAAAATTGGAAATCGATATGCAACAAAATGACACTGAATCCCTTTCTCTCGCCAAGCAAGGAAGTTAACTCAAGATGGATCAAGGAGCTAGATATCAAATCAGAGACACTGCATCTGATACAAGAAAAAGTTGGCTACGATCTACATACTGTGGGATCGGGCTCCAAATTCCTTAATAGGACACCCATAGCCCAAGAGTTAATAACAAGAATAAATTAATGGGACTTACTTAAACTAAAAGTTTTTTTTTTCTCAGCAAGAGAAACAATAAGAGAGGTAAATAGAGAACCTACATCCTGGGAACAAATTTTTACCCCTCTCACTTCAGATAAAGCCCTAATATCCAAAATATACAAAGAACTCAAAAAATTAAAAAGTAAGGTAACAAATAACCCAATCAACAAATGGGCCAAGGACCTGAACAGACACTTCACAGAGGAGGACATACAATCAATCAACAAGTACATGAAAAAATGCTCACAATCTCTAGCAGTCAGAGAAATGCAAATCAAAACCACCCTAGGATACCATCTCACTCCAGTAAGATCGGCAGCCATTAGGAAGTCAAACAACAGTAAGTGTTGGCGAGGATGTGGGGAAAAGGGGACACTTGTACACTGCTGGTGGGACTGCAAATTGGTGCAGCCAATTTGGAAAGCAGTATGGAGATTCCTGGGAAAGCTGGGAATGGATCCACCATTTGACCAAGCTATCACACTTCTTGGACTATTCCCTGAGGATCTTAAAACAGCGTACTATTGGGATACTGCCACATCAATGATCATAGCGGGACAATTCACAACAGCTAGACTGTGGAACCAACTTAGATGCCCTTCAATAGATGAATGGATTAAAAAAAATGTGGAATCTACACACAATGGAGTATTACGCAGCACTAAAAAATTACAAAATCATAGAATTTGCAGTGAAATGTATGGCATTAGAGCAGAATATGCTAAGCAAAGCTAGCCAATCCTTAAAAAAACAAATGCCAAATGTCTTCTTTGATATAAAGAGAGCAACTAAGAACAGAAAGGGAGGAAGAGCATGAGGAAAAGATTAACATTATACAAAGACGTGTGGGGGGAGAGAAAGGGAGAGAGAAGAGAAAGCATATGGAAATGGTAGAATACCCTCAATGATACACAAAATTACACATAATAGGTTGTGAGGGGAAATGGGGCGGAAATAATGGAGAGAATTAAACAACAGCACATGAGGTAGAGAGGGAAGATGGGAGGGCAGGGGAGGGGGTATAGTAGGGCATAGGAAAGGTAGAAGAATACAACAGTCACTAATATGCCATTATGTAAAAATGTGAATGTGTAAGCAATGTGTTTCTGCAATTCTTATTTGGGGAAAAAATGGGAGTTCATAAACCAAATGAGAAAAATGTATCAAAGATGATATATCATGAGCTTTGTAATGTTTTGAACAACCAATAAAAATAAATAAATAAATAAAGGTTTAAAATTGAGTGGGAAGAAATCAGCTAAAAAAGGGTTGAGATGCATTCATTTTGCTAAGCAGAAACTTTGTTTTGTGTAGTTGTAACTATCACAAATTTATTTTACCAGAAATTTGGCTTTTGAAAATGCACATAAAATGAGATTAAAGGATAATTCACCTACCTTCATGAAAAATTCATAGCATTTCCTATATTTTTCATATTTCATTTTTTTAGTTAATATTTTGTCATGGACCATGTCTAGCCTTAGGCTATTCTTCCAGAATACTACCTCATCTGACAAGTTCGTACAATGTATTGGATTTTTCTTTTCATCTTTTATTTAATTGTTTCTAGCTAATAATGTGTATTTCTTCTTATCTTTATTTGGACATACATACCCAACTATATCTTTGCATTTTATGTTTTACTGCGGAAGAGACTCATCAAAAGCTCTTTGTTATATGTATTAACAATCAAACATTCAGAGAAGGCAATTATTCTTAATTTTGCATGAAAATAACTTTGTACCATTTTTCTTATAAAGATTTAGAATTATTAATAATGTCCCTGCTGTAATAAGTAACTACTTACAAGAAGAATTAAACAATTGACTTTATATCAATTATGAATATGAAAAGTACTAAAATAAATATTTGGCAATTAATACACAATTGATAGAAATTGAAATCACGAGAAAGCCATTTAAATTGTCAGTGCATATGGTCCTTAAATAATAGGTTTTTTAAAAAAAATTTTTCTCTAATTCATAAGATATATTATGCCATATTATAGCTTAATGTGATATAAAACCTTAAATTATCACAATGATAATAATAATCCATCGTTCCTTCCTCTACATTCTGTGGCATGCTAGTACTAAAATAAATTGTATTATAACACCAAAAAAAAAAGCCAAATCATAATATTTCTACAGTAACTGACACGAGTTTAACATCAATGCAAGTAGATTAGATTCCTATGGGACATGATGTGCATTTTGACGTTCATTTTTATTCAACACTGGAACATTACTATTTCTTCAGTTTATGCACATCAGAGGATATATAAATATTTCATCCACAATTTAGCAAATTTATACGCATTTGTTTAACTTCAAATCACTTCCTGCTTCAGAACCCATGTATTCCTCCATGTTTCTTGACTGCTCTTTTCATGAGACTTCTTTCCAAACATATTATTTTCGATTTCCTTTATCATATTTGAAGCAAAACACCCGTCATGATAAACCATAACCCTAATATTACCTTTAAATGTATAAGTGGTTGGAAAGAATGATTGTATATCAATATAAGATTTCTTACTTAGTTACAGATATCAATTCAATCCATTATTTAAAGTGGAACCAGTTATATTATTTATTCACAGTATGGTCTATTCATGTATTATCTCTATATTCATAGACACAGGGTACACCTCTTTGTACCCCCAATACTAATTTATACGTCTTCAAAATATTGCTCCCAGAAATGGTGGAACAAATACATGTAACCTGATCTACATATACATTTTATCACAGTAATATTCTGAACAGAAAAAGCAAAGTTCTCACTTATGATTGTACCATACCTAAATGGAAAGTGATCCTGGATTACTAAAAACATCCATGTCCAGGTTGCCTAATGATCTCAAATGAAAATCCTATTTGTGACTACATATTTGTTTCTTCCAAAGATTATATATTCAAACTCAACCCTTTGAATACGTCTAAAGCTGTCACTCACTTTACACTTTGAATGATTTTGTAATGTGTCTATTGATATCTGCTTTCCTACATATTTTCCCCAGTTCATCATTGTGACTGAATCTTCACATGTGCTATCACTAACATTCACTCTCTAACAGAAACCCTATTGCTAAAAAACTTTGGTCCAAATCCTATATTCACTCTTCTTCCTAAACCTACCTACTGTCTTCCTAATCCTATCGACTATCCCTTTTTGACTGGATGTTCTCTTCTACATTCAATCATCCAAGGTACAAGGTCCTATGCCATTGTATATCGATTTATCTGAGACATCTGTGCAGAACGTAATTCAATGCTAAGTATCCCAATCAAGAACCCAATGACCTTAAGGGCTTCAAATCTTACTTAGATTTCTCTTTTCGTTCATATATTTCACCTCTATATTCTTATAAATATCACAGGTTCCCAATACCATTGTTCATCGAGCAGAATGGTTCCTAATCAAAATTGAAAATGTTATTAACACTAACCATACACTGTTCCCTCAATCTAACTTTACAGAAAAGCAATGACAGTGTTGGTCTTACAATACAGGAATGTATGGGATCTTCCACCTGATGAGAACCTCAAAGGTATGTGCAGAAATGATTCCTGGAGAAGATGTAGGCAGCTATGAAGGACCTGAGAGAGCAAAAGTCATCTTCCATGGAAAACAACCTGGTAGGATGAAGTTTGGTGTCTAAATCAGCCTCTGTCTTCTTAATGTAGAGGAGACGGACCAAACCAGGCCTTTTGGAGAGCTGTTCCTGAGAGCCTATGGATTATATCCCATTCTAACTTATGAAAGGGTCACAGGAAGTAGGGGCAGCCTCCATCTAAAGGGACCATAAGAAGCAACTGCTAAAACAAAGTGGTTGCCAAGGCAGTGACCTCATTCAGTTCCTGAAGGAAGTGACCTCACCTCACTTCCTTGGTGTTGGAACTCTCTGAACTTGGGATCCAGGAAGCCAGGCACCCCGAGCCAGTCCCAGTCCCAGTCCCGGTTGTCTCACTTGTTTGGATTTACCAAGGAGAGGGTCAGTCTTTCTTGGTACCTACTGATTTGAAGATGTCCAAATGCCAGAAGAGCTCTGAAGAGGGGCCTTTCCTGAGAAAGAAGGTAGTGGCTCACCACTGGTTCCTGTCAACTTCACAGAGTTGACCAAGGAGACCAGATCTGAGACAAGACAGGCCATTTCGGAGGAACATAGTATGGCCCAGCAGTCAGAGAACACTCCGAATAGTCACAGACCTACTTGGGGGAAGGAGGTGCCTTTGTGGGTGTGGTTGTGGGTTTGTGATTTGGTCTCATGTTCTGAGAATAAGTTTTTTCAGATATCAGCTCCGGAGCCCAGGAATTAATTCTCATTGGGGCTAAGGTTCCCCACCAGTGAGATTTGAAATTGGCGCTGGCTGCAGAGTTAACAAGGGCAGGGACTTTTAACGCCACTGCAGAAAAGAAGAAGGTACGAAGAAGAAGTCCTTAGGTGCCATGTTGGGGTTTTTCTCTGGGGTATGGCTGCCATTTATACTTTTCCTAACATTCCTCCCTTTTTGTTTTCTTAGAAAGTGGGGCATTGTTTGTCATTTCTGGCTGCTGCCTGCTGTGTGGGGGTGCTGTGGGGCCTAGAAAGGGAAGTGGACAAATGCTCGGGGGCCAGGTCTGGGGATATCATGGCAGCCAGAAATAAAAGCCAGTGGTATAGATAGCTACTTCAGTAGGGGTAAAGTCTATGAAAGTTCCCTGATGCCACAAGTTGTCGATGGCATGAAACCAGTCCTGGATGGAGGAGATTGTTGGTATCAGCTACTGGTCCTGTAACAGAGACTCTAGGAAATACTGGAAGCGTTGCCTGGTCATGGCGTCACCAGCACTTGAAGAAGATCAGAGCGAATAAAAACAGAATGAAGATAAAAATTAAAGCAAAGGTCAATTTTTGGCAGAAGTTCCATGTTGGGGGACTGACATAGAAGAGGCCAAGGGCCATGAGGAAGCTTAGAAGGTCATAAAGACTCATGAATCCAGGATGGCAGCTTGAGAGGTTCTCCAAGCTCGTTGCCTCCCGCTGTCTGATGTACGTTGCATTCCATCGTGCCTGGTAGTGAGCTTCATCACTGAGTGAACTGTTCTCTTGCAGATGTTAGGGGTTCATCGGTCATCAGAGGATGGTAGTGCCTAAGCAAAAGCTGGTTGAAATTTTGATTAGAAATTTTTTGCAGTTGGGTTTGAAGGAACTTCATTATGCATGGCAAGAGAGCAAAAAAAGGGAGCATCCCAATAAGGGGCCCCAAGATAGGTAGTAAGTACATGGCAAGATAGGATTGGAATAACCCTGTTATGGGATTGGAGGAGCTAGGTTTGAGCAATTTGGTCAATAATTTCTGCAATTTAACAACATTTTTTTCTATCAGCCCAGATTCATTAACATAAGAGCAACATTCCTCTCTGAGGAATAGGCATGTACCCACTTTTTCTGCAGTGAGAAGATCAATTGCCCTTTGGTTCTGTAAAGCCACTTGTGCCAATGAAGTAACCTGGCGCTGCAAGGAGCCCAGAGACTCAGCAGTGGTATCGAGTGCTTCCTGCAGTTTTTGTTGCAGGTCTTTGAATGCCCATAGAGCATGACCTATAGCTCCACCAGAGAATCCGAGACCCGCCACTGAGGTTGTTAAAGTGAGGCCTACCAGAACCGGCAGAAAGACTGCCCTACGGGTTCAGGAAGGTAGGGCCAACTGTCGGAATTCGGTGGGAGTATACAAAGACAGCTGAGGAACTACAGTAACCAAGAAACAGGTGCCAGAGACATTGATCGTTGAGGTACTTAAAGACCCATTACACCAGAGGAAATGTCCAGGTTGCATAAATGCAGGGCTCGATTGGGTGCTTAAGCTCAAGGAACAAATGGGTAAAGGATTCATTATTGGCAGGTGGAAACAGATGAAAGCAAATAAAGTATTGGTGAAATAACTTTCCCACAGTGGGATACGTGTCACATGTAGGGGTTGTCCTTTCTTAGAGAAATTGTAGGTTTTTGCTGAAATATTTCCTGCTGCTAATGGGACTAAGTGAAGCACAGAGAAAGCACTGAGAAGGAGGCACAAAAAGAGGGGTGGAGTTTAATAATCGAAGAGATTGGTGTAACAAATTGAGCCATGTGTCAGGGGGACCTGAGGGGGTTGAAGGGTCTGAATCCTTTGTGGATGAGCTATGGATAAGATCTAAAAGTTTTGATTCTGACTCCTTAATGTGTTCAACTACCTGGATGGTTGCCTTAGGTGGCATAATCAGGGTGCGGCCAACTGTCATCCACCCTGTGGGTCTGGCTGAGGTTGTCCGAGCATAGACAGCAAACTCAACATAGTCCCAACGTTTGGCCTTGGGGTCAGGTATATCTAAAGTATACCATCCATTGTTATCAGATAAAGAGACTTTATCCCACTTTAGGTAACTAGAAGTCCACACTTTAGGGTAACAAAGTGAGTGGTAAGAATAGCTACCATGTTCATCATGGAACCTGCATGACCAATAGGGGCACCCATTATATATCTCAGGCCACCAATGACAATAGTCTTTTGTTTGATCAAAAAGGAAGCAAATGAAAAGCCAGTTCCAGCTACCAGGGACGAAGGTCCTTGAAGGTGACAATTTTAGGGAAATAGAGGTGCAGTTGTGGATGAAGCAAGTAGTTGCATCCACTGCACGGACCTTCTGCATGCCATGTTCTGAGTATCGTTCCTGAAGAGTGAATAAATACATGGTAGGAGAGGAGGGTAAAGACCAGTCCCGATAGAGCACAGAAAATAAGCAGAGCACAAAAAACAAGCAGTTACAGAAGATTAGGGTGTTGAGAGAGCCCATTGTGACTTTTTTAAGAGGAATTGGGCTGCATGGAACACCGTGTGAGCCGCAACTTAAATGGGTGAGATGAGTGTGGAGAGCAGGAGTTAATGGGAGGTTCAGGAGGTGATTCTTGGAGTTCCTCTGGGTTGGTCCTGTCGTCAGCAGGTGGGGCCTCCTGGTGATATGGCTTCAACCTAGAAATGTGAATCCAGGGAGTTAGATGGTTGTCTGGTAAGGAGAGTTTGGCGGCAGTGGGGGTACAGAGAATGACAGGATAGGGGCCTTCCCATTTTGGGGCAAGAGTCCCTTTCTCCTCTGGGGTATTATAATATACTAGACTCCCAGGTGTTAAGGGAGGAGTGTTTGGAGAGGACACTGGGTGTGGATGAAGCCAGTCCTGATATTTCCAGAGTTCCGAGCGGAGATGATACAAAAGAGGCAAAGACAAATCTTGGGTGAGAGGTCCTTGTGAAATGACCAACCCAGGGGGTATAAGAGGTCTTCCATATATTATCTCAAAGGGAGACAGTAAAGATGGTTTTTAGGGAGAGCTCTGATTCGAAGCAAATCCAAGGGAAGGAGTTTGACCCAGTCTAAGTTTAATTCCATTGTCATTTTGGTAAGGACTTCCTTTAGAGTACAATTTACCCTTTCCACTTTCCCTGAAGCTTGTGGATAATATGGACAGTGGAAATGCCACTTGAAGGAGAGGGCTTGAGAGACCTTTTGTGTGATTCTAGAAATAAACTCAGGGCCATTGTCATATTGTAGAGAAGTGGGCATACCAAACCTGGGGATGATGTCTGTCAGTAAGATTAAAGCTACAGTGGAAGCCGTTTTATTGGAAGTGGAAATGCCTCAATCCAACCAGAGAAAGTGTCCACAAAGACAAGGAGGTATTTAGTGCGCCATACTGTGAGCATGTTGGTGAAGTCTACCTGCCAGTCAGCAGTGGGAATGTGTCCCCGGGCTTGGTGGGAAGGAAAAGGTTTGGGCCTTAAAGGAGTATAAGTGTTGGTCCACTGACAGATCTGACAATTAGAGGCTATATTCTGTAGCATGGCTTTGTCAGAGAGGGTGAGCGAGAAGAAGCTCTGTAAAAAGAGGGTCAAAGACTGAGAATTGGAAAGGAATAGAGTATGAAGGAACTTGAAGAGATCCTTGTTCTTACTGGAAGAAGTAGGGGCTTCAGATGATCTGTCTAAAGTGGCCATTATATGTCCCCCAGGGGGTCCATCATTGGAAGTGGTAGCAGCCATTTGTTCCGCCTGGTCAGCTTTGGCATTGCCCTCAGTGATAAGAGAGACGTCCTTCTAATTAGACCTACAATGGACAACTCCCACCTGGGTGGGTAAGTGGGAGGCCTTTATCAGATTGGTTATAAGAGCCGAATTAGTGATCACATTACCTTTGGTGGTAAGTAGGCCTCGCTCCTTTCATATTGCAGCATGGGATAAGATATGGAAGACATATTTTGAATCAGTATAAAGGGTTAGGGATTTTCCTTGTGCTAGAAGGCAGGCACGAGTGGCTACTATAAGTTCAGACTGCTGGTTGGTAGTTCCTGAAGGCAGAGCTTTGGCCTCTATAATCTCAGTGGCTGAAACTACAGTGTATCCAAAGTAATGAGTGCAATTCTGCCTAAAGGAACTGCCATCAGTAAACCAGATAAGGTCAGGCTTGGCTAGCAGTCTCTCAGAAATGGAAGAATGACAGGGGAGGAAATCATCTAAGGTTTCCAACCAATTATGAGTTGGTGTGTTAGACGTGGGAGTCATTGAGAGCAGTGAGGCAGGGTTCTGTACAGAGCAGGGGAGGAAAGTAATGTTAGGGTTTTCCAGAAAGGAAGTGAGGAGTGACAGAACTCTGGATGGAGGAAGGGTTTGAAAGCCCTTATAAGCTAAAAGATCCTTCAAGTGATGTGGGGAGTGGATAGTTAAAGGGGCCCCAAAAGTAAGCTTAGAGGCTTCTTTGTGTAAAATTTGTTCAGCAGCCAGAGCTCTTAAGCAAGGGGCCCACTCACGGATGGTAGGGTCAATTTGCTTGGACAAATATGCCACAGGTGCAAATGTAGGCCCATAGTTTTGACCTAAGACCCCAAGTTCTTGCCTCCCTTTTTCATGGACATATACATGAAATGGTCTTGAAAGATCAGGAAGGTGAAGGGCAAGTGCCTTTAAGACAAGTTGCTGAAGCCTGCGCAAGTGGTAGTTTGGGGAGGAGGCAAGAGATTCACTAGGGGGTCCCTTTGCTAGTTCATACAGGATTTGTATAGAAGAGAATAATTTGGGATCCAGGCCCTAAAATAACCTGCTAGTCCTAGGAATAATAGTATTTTGGCTTTTGTATGGGGCACTGGAAGATCAGAGAGGAGTTGCCTCCTATCCAGTGTTATTTCCTTTTTTCTGGGTGTAAGGCAAAAACCAAGAAAGGTGACAGAAGACTGGGAAACCTGGGCCTTGTGGGGAGACTTCCTATTTCCCTTGTCTGCTAGAAAATTAAGAAGCTGTGCAGTGTGGGATTGAGAGTGTTCCCAGAGGGACTACATAGAAGAAGGTCATCGACATATTGAAGGAGAGTAGAGTCAGGACAGGTCGGGTGAAAGGATGTGAGGTCCTGGGCAAGAACTTGGCCAAAGAGATGGGTGCTATCCCTGAATCCCTGTGGGAGGACAGTCCAGGTAAGCTGATGAGAATGGCGGGTGTGAGAGTCAGTGCAAGTAAAAGCAAAGATATCCTGAGATTCTGAGAACAAGGGAATAGAAAAGAATGCATGTTTCAAATTTAGAACCAAGAAGTGGGTAGTAGTGGCAGGGATCTGAGAGAGGAGGGTGTAAGGGTTGGACACTAGCGGGTGGATGGGGACCACAGAGGAGTAGACAAGGGGAAGGTCTAGAACCAGCCTGTAGGACACGTTAGGTTTCTTAACTGCCAGAATGGGGGTGTTGAAAAGAGAGTGTGTAGGCCTAAGATACCCCTTTAATTATAAATCCTGGATGATGGCTTCTAATCCGAGGAAGGCTGTGGTTGTGAGTGGATATCATGGTTGACTAATATATCTTGAAGGCTCCAGTAAGACAATATGAATAGGACTGCATTTAGCCATAAAGGGTGTAGTTGTGTCCCAAAACTCAGGGTTAACTGGTTTAGATAGTCGTGGGAGAGTGCATGGAGGAGGTGTATCTGCCCCTAGGAACATCATGAGGAAATGAGAGGTAGGAGAGGTGTGGGGTGATATGTGAATGGTGACTTTTAATAGTGAGAGTATGTCCCTTTCCAGAAGGGGAATGGGGCAATGGCTCATAACGAGAAAGGAGTGAGTGAAGGACAAAAGGGATTTTGAGGGAAAATATGTTTACCTCCTACCACGACAATAGGAGTTTTTGAGGGTGTGGTAGAACCCCAATACTCCCTCAAGACCGAAAAAGTGGCACCAGTATCCAAAAGGAAGGTAATGAAGCGTCCATCCACCAGGAAGGTGACCCTAGGTTCTTGATTCTTGATGGTAATAATCTGGAGGGAAGGCCCAGGGCTCCATCATTCCTCCTCTGCCAAGCCCAGGAGAGGCTGGGGTTGCCGGGTGGCTGACCAACCTCCCTTCCGGGTTGTTGGGCAGTCTTCCCCCCCAGTGTCTCCTTTGATGGCATGTTGGGCAGGGGTTGTAGGGTGTTCTCGGCGAAGGACAATCCTTACCACATTTGAAGCAAGCTCCAGGGGGTGTCACATTGGGACGGCGTGGTGATGGCCTTCTCTGAATGACCTGGGCCAACATTTGGAATTTGGCATTTTCAGCTCTCTTCCTACGACATTCACTTTCATCCTCTCTACCATGAAAAACCTTTAAAGAGACAGCGAGGATTTCGGTCTGAGGAGTAGCAGGGCCCTGTTCAAGCTTTTTAAGCTTGGCTTTAATGTCAGAGTATTTTTGGGCCAGAACATATGTCATTAAGAGATGACGGCCATCAGGGGTTTCTGGGTCGAGTTATGTGCAGTGTTGAAGGGCCTTGGTTAGTCTATCCAGGAATTCTGAAGGTGTTTCCTCCTTCCTTTGAATGACCTCCTGCACCTTTTAAAAGTTAACAGCATTGTGGGTCGCCTTTTTCAGGCCCGCCAAGAGGCAAGATGTAAAAAGGTCATGAGTCTGTAAGCCTTCAGGGGTGTTGTAATCCCATAGGGTTCCTGCTCTGGGACAGCATGAGAGCCCGTGGGGTGGTCAGGATTGGTCCTATGATTTTCATCAGCATGGGCTTGGGCTAGCTCCCAGACCCATTGCCTTTCCTCGGGGAGAAGTGTATTGGCCAAGAGGATGTATATGGCATGATGAGTGAGGCTATATGCTTGCAGGACCCATTGAAACTCCCGAATGTAAGTGGTGGGTTTAGTGGTGATTGAGCCTAACTTGCTCTCTAGCTGAGTAATGTCTGACCTGGAGAAGGGCACGTGGACTCTGATGACACCCTCGGGACCAGCTACCTCACGAAGGGGTGCGATTGTCTTAGGGGTGGGAAGGAGTCCTTTAGATCTGGTAAAAGGAGGACTGAGAGAGGCAGGCGGAGGACAGGAAGGAGAGGGAGGGGAAGGGAGTGTCTTTTTGGAAGAGGAGGAAGTGGAGCAGGCAGAAGAGGACGGAGGGGACGGGGATAAAATGGAAGGCTGAGGATCCATGGAATCAGGCAGAGCATGAGGAGGGTATTGCAGAAGAGAAGGGGCAGATGGGGCTGGGGAGAAGGTGGGGGTTCATCTGCTGGGTTGAATGAGGAAGAATCTGTGAAGTCAGAAGTAGAAGTAGGGAAAGAGAGGGGATTGCAAGCAAGGAGGACCTGACGGGGAGGGCAGGAGGAGCAGAGACAAGGTGCTGTGTGGGAAGGCTAATACCTTCAATGCAGGGAATCTCCCTCCACTTTTCCAGACGCTGGCAGTAGTTAAAAAGGTCCCAGGGGAGGTTTGGATCTAAGGAGCCTTCTGGAGGCCAATGATTGCCATTATCCAGTGGATATGGAGGCCAATCTTGGGTACAGAATTTAATTAAAAGTTTGGGCTTGATGTCTGGTGTGAGGGAGAGTGTGGCCAGATTTTTTATTAAACATTTGAGAGGTGAGGCTTCAGGTACAGATGAAGAGGTGCCCATTGTCACAGGGAGAGATGGAGAGAGAGAGAGAGAGAGAGAGAGAGAGAGAGAGAGAGAGAGAGAGAGAGAGAATAAGAGTAAGCGAGAGAGACAAAGAGAAAACCCGAGCTGGAACGGCTTCCAGGAAATTCAGGGCGAATGGGGGTCACGTGGGTGTCCCCAAAATGACCAGCTGTCGCGAGGAAATACAGAGGGTACTACCTGGTCGTCACCAGTGAAGTGCGATCTGGAAGACCCAATGGGTTTGGAGCCATGGGCAACCTGATGTCAGGAAAGTTTTCGAACGCAGCTGAAGAAGTCAGTAATGAAAACAGAACTCCAGCTCCAGCAGAATGCAGTTCTAGGACGGGAGTTCAGTTTTCCCTGAGCAGAGAGGCAGCTTCAGCCAGACACAGCAGCCCTGCAGGAAACAGCAAATCTAGCCGGCAGCAGCAGTGGCAGCAAAGGAGGAAAAACCACAGAGCCTCTAGTGTAAACTCAGAACCCTCATGCCCCAAAGGGAAACGGATCACTAGAGGGTCCACTGTGACCAGTAAAGGTCTTGATGGGAGGAATTCCCTCTCCCCTACCGGGCGTCTAGAGTGTGCTGGACGATCAGGGTCACAAAACTAGCGGTAGCCCGAAGGAAGTTGGCGAGCCTGGGTCAGGGGAAGCTTACATACATCAGATCAGTGGTGAGTGCAGGAAGCTGGCGTCTGAAAAGAGCGGACCAGGACGGAGTGTCTGGGCGGAACGGGGGACGGGGCTCTTGTTGGAAAGAGCTCACCCATATCCTCAAACGGGGCACCAAAATGAAAGAACTCCCCACTCAAAGGCACTTAGCCGGGAGAATTCCAATTTTATTGCAAAAAGCTGTGTGCTTATATAGAACTAAGGAGGAGATGAAAGGACTTAGATAAATGGCAGGCAACCCGTTTATTGGCAAGTTCTTTCAGATATCAGCTCCGGAGCCCAGGAGTTAGTTCTCATTGGGGCTAAGGTTCCCCACCAGCGAGATTTGAAATTGGCACCAGTGGGAGAGTTCACCCGGCGGGAACTTTTCGCGCCACTTCAGAAAAGAAGAAGGTAGGAAGAAGAAGTCCTTAGGCGCCATGTTGGGGTTTTTCTCTGGGGTATGGCTGCCGTTTATACTTTTTCCAACAATGAGTATACCAGACAGTGCCTTGATTGACTGGTTTTCATTAAAATGGTGTTTAACAGAGATGCCAGAAAGTTGGATCCTGCTGAGTAGTGGGCCTAGAGCAATGGTGGGCAGGTGTGTGATAAAACATCTGTGGTGGGGCCATGTGGATCTGCCATTGGCTTCCAAATGGCTTGTCACTGACATGGTCAAACCAGCAGACCCTTATATGTAAAGGCATCTTGTTATATGGAGAGGTTTCAGGACGCTGTTCAAAATCAGGTTGCTATAGTCAAGGGGGCAAGCTATGTGGGATAGAAGCCTGATTCTTGTATTCTCCAGCAGACCCTGACTCACCACACGTGACAGAACTCCCTCCCGTACTGTGTTCCATTTAAACTCCTTGTATTTCGTGAAGCAAGTACCAAACTTCCAGTGCAGCAGCAAAAAACACCACGAAAATAGAGGATGACCATATGGCTTCACAGTCCACATGGGGAGACATTTAGCCCCCAGGGGCCACAGTTTACCTACAAAGGGAGAATTCAGCAATGCTGCCTCATGTTCATTGGGAAAAAAAGAAACAATGTCCACCAGGTCACATAGATGCAGACCCAGCTTTTATGGTCTCACTAGAAAGGAAGCTAAAGCTCCTGACAACAACATATATTTCAAGTGCCCAACCTCACAGAGAGTTTCCCAAGAAGTCTCTAGGCCAGCAGAATTCCATTTTTGTGGAGTGTTTACCCTGTTCCTTACTTTTGAAAACTCCTCTACCACTTCCAAGATTGTGAACTCCTGATTGTTTTCCATTCCAGATATGTATTCACGGAATTTCTAACTCTTTTCCTCTAATTGTTTCTTACTTGGGGCGAAGGTATTGTCAAGACATTGTTCTGGATAAGAGTGGGAAGATTTTTGTGTAGCACATATTTACATACACATTGGATACATTTTGCAATTTTTCATTCGAAATACTAAAACTCTGACACTAACCCATACCCTACTAGACTCTGACTACTAATCCTAATATGATGGAGAAAAATAACCCAAACAGAATAGAAATACAAGCAGTTCAGAGGAGGCATGGTGAATAGTTGGTCTTGCCTTTTCCATGATATAGGGTAGGAGTTATAAATCTTGTCAATTTTTTTCTTGAAATTGTTCTCCATGTGTTTTTAAAGTTAACACACATGTGAATTCCTGTCTCCCATTTTCTGTAGCCAATTCAGCACATGTATTTTTATATGCACATACAAAATCCTACCTGGAATACATGTACATTTTTGTGAGGTGGCTAACTTGGCAGATACAAAGTATGAGAAGAAATCACTCCTCCTAAATGCTTTTGGAACTGAAAATTCAAACTATGAGTGAGCTTTTTAGTTGAGCAACATTATACATAAATCCATGTTCAGTAAAATTAATATTTTTGGATCTGTGGATGATATATATTTCATGATGAATTTTGATTGGCATATATTTTCTACTTTCCAATGTATTTGTGTGTGTGTGTGTGTATATATATATATATATATATATATATATATATATATATACACTCTAGATTTTTCAAAATATGAAATACATGTGTCTTATTATACACTCCCTAAATTCACTAATGTTCATGTATGTGGTTTTATAATCAACTTTTCATAAGATTATTTTCAGAAACATTCATCCACCTGAAATACATATTTGTTTTCTAGTACTGAAAACTTACTTCAGTGAATGGTGCAAACAAATCCTTATATTTCTACAGTAACTGACCCACTTTAACATCAATGCTACTAGATTCCTATGGGACATGATGTGTATTTTGACGTTCAATTTTATTCAACACTGGTACATTTCTATTTCTTCAGTTTTTGTACATCATAAAATGTACATTTCATCCACAAGTTCACAAATTTAAAGACATTTGTAACACATTCAATCACTTCCTGCTTCAGAACACATATATTCCTACTTGTTTTTGACTGCTCATTTCATGAGACTTCTTTCCAAATACATTATTTTCGATTTCCATAATCAATTTTGAAGCAAAACTCACAGAATTTATGATAAACTACAACCCTAATATTACCATTAGATGTATAACTGGTTGGAATGAATGTATGTATATCAATATAAGATTTGCTATGTATTTTGAGATATAAATTTATTCCAATTTGTAAAGTTGGAACAAGTTATATTATTTATTCACAGTATGGTCTATTCAATCATTCTCTCTATATTCATACACACATGGTACACCTATTTGTGCCCCCAATACTAATTTATACCTCTTCAAAATATTGCTCCCAGAAATGGTGCAAGAAATACTCATGTCACCTGATCTACATATACATTTTATCACAGTAATATTCTGGCAAGAAAATGCAAAGTCACACTTACGATTGTACCAAAGCCTAAATGGAATATGAGTATGGATTATAAAAATCACCCGTGTCCAGGTTGGCTAATGCTCTCAAATGTCAATCCTATTGGTGACTATATATGTGTTTCTTCCTAAGATTATATATTCAACTTCAAGCCTGCTGAAAATGTCTAATCCAATCAATCACTTTATCATTTGCCTGATTTCCTATGTCTCTATTGATATCTGCTTTCCTACATATTTTCCCCAATTCATCATTGTGACCAACTCTTCACATGTGCTGACATTTACATTTTCTCTCTACCTGAAACCCTATTGCTAAAGAACTTTTTTTTTCAAATCCTATACTCACTCTTTTTTTCTAATTCTACCAACTATCTTCCTAATCCTACCAACTATCCTTTTTAGACTGGATGTTCTCTTCGACATTCAATCATCCAAGTACAAGGTCCTATACCATTGTGTATAGATTTATCTGAGACACATGTGCAGAAGATAATTCAAAGCTAAGTATCCCAATCAAGGATCCAATGCCCTTCTGGGCTTCAAATCTTACCTAGATTTCTGTTTTCATACATATATTTCACCTCTATATATACTTACAAATATCGCAGGTTCCCAATACCATTATTCATCCAGCAGAATGATTCCTAACCCAAATCAAACATGTTATTAACCCTAACCATACTCTTTGCCCTCCATCTAACTTTACAGAAGAGCAGGGACAGAGTTGGTCTTACAATACAGGAACATAAGAGACCTTCCACCTGCTGAGAACCTCAAAGGTCCATGCAGAAATGAACCCTGGGGAAGATAGAGGAAGCTATGAAGGACCTGAGAGAGCAAAAGTCATCTTCCACGACAAACAACCTGGTCAGGATGAATGGGTGTGTCTGAAGCAATCTCTCTCTTCTTAATGTAGAGAAGATGGACCAAACCAGGCCTGTGTGGAGAGCTGCTTCCGGGTGCTATGTTTGATATACCATTCTAACTTGTGAAAGTGTCACAGGAAGTAGGGGCAGCCTCCATCTATTGGGACACTTGGAAGCAAATGTTAGGAAAAAGTGATTGCCTAGGCAGTGACCTCATTCAGTTCCAGAAGGAAGTGACCTACATCACTTTCTTGGTGATGGAACTCTCTGAACTTGGGATCCAAAAAGCCAGGCACCCAGAGGCAGTCCCAGTCCCAGTCCCAGTGGTCTCACATGATTGGATTTACCAAGGACAGAGTCAGTCTTTCTTGGTAACTACTGATGTGAAGATGGCCAAATGCCAAAGAGAGCTCTGAAGAGGGGCCTTTCCTGAGAAAGCAGGTAGTGGCTCACCACTGGCACCTGACAACTTCACATTGTTGGCAAGGAGACCAGATCTGAGATAGGATAGCCCATTTTGGGGGAACATAGTATGGCCCATCAGTCAGAGGACACTCCGGATAGTTACAGACCTACTTGGGGGAAGGCGGTGACTTTGTGGGTGTGCGTGTGAGTCTGTGGTTTTTTCTCATGATCTGGGAATAGGTAGGAAAGTCGCTTTGTTTGGTTTGGATTGGATCGTTTCTAGTAAGTCTTTTGATAAGGCGAGTGTTTTTATGTCTGTTTATCCCACTGTGTCTGTGGTTGTAGATATTAGAAAAAAGAATGCATCAATGGATGTTTCCTGTCTTGTAGAAAGCTTCACAGCATTCATCCTGCCCAATTTATATATGGACTGTGGCTTGCCTTATAGATGGGCAACAACTACTATCTTCCTAAGTTCCTGTTTTCTTCTTGAATTCTGGCCACTCTCCAGAATAGGCTCATGGTTTGGTGTCCACAATATGTACCACCTCCAGGCTCTGTGACATGGCCACGTACTGGATAGCTGAAGGGAATGGGATCATCTCAGAAAACTCAGATATCATTCGAGAAACCCTGCTTTGGGCCATTTGCTTACCTATTGTTCTGTTGCCCTGAATGTCAGAAACGTCTTTGTCTCAGTCCACCCCTTTGTGAAGCCTGAAAAAATGGTTTTCAATGGAAATTAATGGGCATCACCTGTAGCTCTTTGCTTAATTGCTTTGGAAAGGGATGTGTCTGCATCAGACTCGTGGCAATGTGTGAGGCTGTTGCATAGATTCTCAGAACCTGATGGATCTAAAGAAAGATTACATGTGTGCTTCCAAAACCAAAATGGCCAAAAAAGCAGTCATTGTGGACGAAGTCTCTCGCCTTCCTCTGTAAGGTTCCTGACCTCCATCAATTGAAAATAGGGATCCTTTGTGTCAAATGAGTTCTTCAAACCCTGCAGAAAATAGCCCATAGGTGCTGGGGTTTTCTCATGATTCCAATTCACATAAAGAATATACACCCGAGAGTCAGGAGGCCTCAAATTCGGGAAGCAGAGCAGTATTTATGGCAGGCCTATTTGATCACTCCTGGTTCTCAGGAAGGGTGTCCAGGCAACCCTGACTTTAGGCAAATGAGGGGCAAGGGAGGTTATTTTGTAAACTGTCTTGGACTGATCCCCTCATGGAAACCTCGAACCACAGGTTATGATGAGTGTCTATATGGAAGAAGATGAGGGCCTTGTGGGAGTGCTTTGGTTTTAATTGTGGTCATTTGTGTGGCGGTTGGAAGTGATGACTGGGTCTACCTGGGCTTGAACTCTGGTGTGATTCCCCTTAAAGTCTGAGTTCTGGAACTGATCTCAGAGAAATATTGCCATGAACTGTGTTCAGATTTTAGGAGGCCACGCATGGGATTCGCCCTTGGAAACTGAGATCAAGGACAGGGTGGCTTTCCACAGAGCCTTGGAATCTCAGCTAGGATATCACATGATTTTATTCTGAAAGATTTGGCAGCCATAGTTGAGAATCAGAACACCCTTGGACGTCACATTGAAGACCTCAATGGGCCTGGCTTCATGCGACCTTTTGAAGACTCTATGGGAAGACTTGCCTGTGAGAGTTCTCCAGAGCTTTCATTGAAATGAGCTTCCTCACCATTTAATGGTTCCTGAATGAACTTAAACCCACAGTGTCTCCAACTTCATCCATGAAAAATGGCTAGATAAATACAATGAAATTTTTGAAATTCCAATAATCAGGTGGCACTAGAGAACCTTTGGATGTCTTGTTGCTGATCATTAGTGTACAAGAGAATGCCATGATTGACCGAGTTTCATGAAAATGGTGTAGAACAAAGATGCCAGTAAGTTGGAGCCTGCTGAGTAGTGGGCCTATTGCAGTGGTGGGCAGGTGTGTGATAATACATCTGTGGTGTGGCCATGAGGATTTGCCATTGCCTTCCAAATGGCTTGTGACTGACATTGTGCATCCAGCAGAACCTTCTATGTAAAGGCATCTTGTTACATGGAGAGGTTCCAGGGCAAAGTTCAGAGTCAGATTTCTATGTACAAGGGGGCAAGCTCTGTGAGATATAACCTGGTTGTTGCATTCTCCTGCAGACCCTGACCCACCACAAGTGACAGAACTCCCTCCAAAACTGGGTCCCAGTTGAACTCTTTGTATTTCATGAAGCAAATACCAAACTCCCAGTGCAGCAGCACGAAACACCACGAAAAGTGGAGGATGAAAAAATGGCTTCACAGTCCACACGGGGAGACACTTAGCACCCAGTGGCCACAGTTTACCTACAAAGAGAAAATTCAGCACTGCTGCCTTATGTTCATTAGAATACAAGAAACCATGTCCTCCAGGTCACATAGATTCAAACCCATCTTTGATGGTCTCACTAGAAAGGAAGCTAAAGCTCCTTACAACAACATATATTTCAAGTGCCCAACCTCAGAGGAAGTTCCTCAAGAAGTCTTTAGGCCGTCAGAGCTCCATGTTTTTGGAGTGTTAATTGTTAGACCACGACACATGAAAAGACCACTGACTCTAATTAAAATCATATTAAATTAATCTTATTATTTCTACCTTTCATGCTGCCTCCCCTCCCAAAACATCCGGAACAAGACAGCAACCCCAGCTTTCCTACAGCCCAGCTTTATAGCCCAGAAAGTTACACAAAAGGGGTGTTACAGATAACAGAACTCTGACAAGCATCACACTAATGGTAGTTTAGGTTTTTTTTGCTGTCCCTACATCAGAATTCAGAGGACCATTAGAGCCTCAGAGAGGGATGTTGTCTGGCCAGAGAAGGCAAATATTTATGATGTGTCACTAAAGTTTCAGAGAGGGCTGCTATCTGGTCAGAGAGCCGGGCATGCGTGAGTTCAAGGCACGGGCAGGCATTTCAAGCAGGTTCAGAATTTGCAGTAATTTATGGTAAAGCCAAAATTACCTTTTCATGGCTTTGTGGCAAGATGGCTCTCAATTTTAATAAAAGATCAGGTTGGGTCTATCATTTCCCCCTTTTCTCTGTGTCCCTTTCAAATCTTTAATAGATTAGGGGAAGAGCACTGAGGCAATTTTAATCCCTCAGGTAAGATTCTCCAAATTTTTAGAACTTACCCAAAACCGATCTCCCTGATTTTACCAGACTTAATTAATTACTTATATTGATAGTCTACTTATCTTTCTCTCCATTGTTGTAAGAAGAGTGGCGTCAATCATTATTTCTTCTTCTGACCTGAGACAGGGTGAAGTGAGTGGGCATGGCGTGAGGGACATGAGTTGCCTTTTATAAGTCAGTTGGGGGACATGAGTTGCCTTTTAGAAGTCATTTCGGATTGAAGTCTGGTTGGGGAAGAACAGGTTGTAAAGTCATCTGGGGATGGGTTCTTCTATGAGAGAAACAAAAACCATGAGTACTGAATAAATGTTGCAGCAGCCGGAACATGTTAGTGTATAGAAGTTCCCTCACCAGTCTTTAATATCCCCAGTTATCAGGACTATCAAATTAATATTTAACTTTTAGTGTTACAGTTGTCCTTCCCCATAAGATACAGTTTAACAATGTAATGTCATCTGATCTTGTAAAATCCTTTTTCTAGTATGACCTCTGCGTCTAATAGAGAAACCTTTAATTCTGTTACTCAGGGCTGGATAATCGTACTAGCAAACACCAAGCCTACCTGTGTTGGTTAGGAATATCTGCAGGCCTTAAATTAAAAATTTCTGCCTCTGGCAGCTCTTCTTGATAGTCTCTTTTTATAAGTATCAGGCATTCCTGTCTGAGAATCCTTCTTTGTAGCCTCCAGTCTTACTTATTTTGGGAGGCTAAAATAAAGTGCATACCTTAAAATATTATTATTATTATTATTATTATTATTTAAAATGCCCAGGAATGGCTGAATTTTCGTCTTAACTGTCTTTCCAAAGTGTTTAAGATGAAGCAGTCAAACGGACTTTTGTTTCTATCTATTGTTAACAGTCAGCTGAGCTTTATGGGAGTCAATTCTGGAAAAATGAGAGCACATTTTCAATTCTGCTAGTGCCATTTGCGCTAGGTGGGTCCAGGTCTTGCTTGACCATTTATCTTCCCTCAGAAGCATCAGGGATATCTCCTTTCTCTGATGACTCTCCTCTTCATAACAAATGCACTGATTGGCTTTCTGTTCTCCAGTGGTCTCATTAATCTCCCTGATCAGGAGGTTATGTGGCTCAGAGTTGCAAAGCTCTTTAGAGAAGTCCCCTGTTCCCTGGATTCAGATTGACTCAGAGGGTAAGAGCCAAATATTGGTTTTCTTGGCCCTTTTCTTTTAACTTTAATTTTAAATCCTAATCTTAAACATCCAGCAAATTAATTTTAACAGCCTTATATTAAGAGTACTGGACTTTAATGTCTATAACTTTATAATTATCTTTTTATTAATTGGGATCTGTATTATTCTGTCTGTATTGTAGGTGATGACTTATTATCTTGAATAAACCCATGTTGTGTTCTTAAAGCAACACATTTGTAAAACACTAACAGGGAATCTTTAGATAACTTATAAGAAAATTTCAACTAAAATTAACAAAAGTAAAAATACTTAGTTCGTGTAATAGCTACCCTAAATTTTTTGGCTGAGTATTACATTATATCCCCTGTTTGAGATTCTAGGAATCTTGACATTTTTTATGTTTTTAATATAACTTTAAAGAAATATTATCTGACGTACTTGTTTCATAGTCATTCTCACATATAGTAAGATGGGACACACAGCCTTATCTCAGGTAAGGCAGGGCTCTTTATAAATCTTAAGCATTTTAGTTCTAAAGCTGATCTTTATTTTTTTTTTGTTTGGGGGTCTGGGAAGATCTGCTCCTTAAGAAACTAATAGTTCATACTCAGGATTGGTTTTTGGTAGGAAAAATTATGATAAACATGGATTATTAGAATTACTTTATAATTTGGAAGGGTTTCTAGAAAACAGTATACCAGATCTGTAAGTTTCTATGTGAGGAGCCTCTAGGTCATTGTGGTGTTTGTGAACTTCCATTTTAGTGTACTGTGGCCAAGGTCAAAATGTACAGACAGTGAAGGTGTAACCCATCAACTTCATCTTCAGACACTTGCAAAATAGTTCCCAATTTCAGGTTTGGCTCTATGAGCAAGTGAATGTGCAGGTTGAGGGCTCAATCATTGGTTTTAAGAAGTATATGAACCTCTCATCAGATGATGCAGAAGAAATTGATTTAAAACAAAGTAAAGAACAGAACTGGGTCACTGTGTACCAAAAGGAGATAATATTACTCTGCTACCAAGTGTCTCTAACTAGAAATGATCAATGAAGTCATGAATTATTGAGAAGGCAGTTTTGTTTTTTTAGGTGTTTTTGTTTAGGAGTATAATCCTAAAGTATTTGTTTATATTGCTTTGATTACCCTTTTGTTATTACCAGATGACAATAATGGTATGGGGTTGTTTTTATTAAAAAGTAAAAATTAAAAGCAACATTGACAAAGTTTACATAAATTGTTTGTGGTCTCATGAACATTAGCTAACACCATATGATATCACATTTAAAACATGAATTAAAGAAAGCCTGAAAGTTTTCAACTTTTACATAGATTAGGCTCTCATTAACTTAAAAATACATTTAAATTGTTCCACAATGTAAAAAGTAACATAAAACTTTACATATCTTATTGATAACAGGTAAATAAATCTCCAATATATTTTTTTACCATACAACTTCAGAACACGAGCTTGATATAATGCTCTTTTAAAGTTTCTACCTTACAGACTTGCATACCTGTAAGATATGAAAACATTAATAGCATCACAATTACATTGATGTTTCTACATTAACCAAGTTTAGCTTTTGAAGAAATGGCAGTACAATGCTCTAAAATAACAGTTCTGATTTAATAAGTTTTTTAATTTTTATGGTTCCTTGCTCTAGAAAAAATAAAACTTAATAAACACAATGTTATGGGTAAACTTATGTTTCAAAAAATTTTTGTCTCATTAACACATGACTGATTTTTAAAACCTTATATAGAGTTTAGTAAAAACTTATACAGACCTTAGTAAATGAATCAGATTTCTAACAAAAGTACTCACGAATGAGTAATCCCATATCAAATTTACTTTACTTATTTATCAAAATATTAGAGAAATGTATTGAACAGTGTAAACCATTTTTATGTTGAAGAAAATGTTCTAGAACCAAGGCACATTAGACGTTTTGTAGATATTAATATTTTGTTAGATTTTTGAACACCTAGAAAAATTTGTAAGCTTAAATTTAAAAACATTTATTTTTATCTGTTTATCCGATTTAAATTGAAACATTTAAACCACGTGAACTAAAGATCTTTGGATCCACTTTTTAAAATTTGTTTTTATGAGCACTTTTTTTAATGAGCGCTCCTTATATATGTTAATTTGTGTATCATATATATGATATACGGATATATGTCTATATAGACAGACAACACATAACAAAATTGTGCACACATAATAATAGTAAAGGCCTTGTAGTTTTTCACAGGTTAAATATCTATTGCAATGTTTCAAAAAGTCCACAGTTGGTCAAAGATAGAACTGATCAGAAAAACATTAACCTAGGTCTGTATGCTCAGAATCATGAGCTCAAAAATAATAAAGTATCTAAGGAAAACAATAAGAGTCCTAGAAAAAATGACTGGCCAGTAATTAGTAAATACCATACAATTTACTTTTTTTTTCCATTAGGCATCAAATCAGTCTCCTACTAAGCTTGCAGGCTTTTTTCATTTGCATTTCAACATGAGTCATGGCTGAGGTCTGGAAGGAGCAGGAAAAATAATGCTATTCTGAGCAGACACCTCAGGCCTAAGGCATATTAACCATAATTTTCCAGTTGGGGTGTTGAAAATTATGATACAAGTTGAAGATACAATTCACAAAATTTTATGTCTTTACATCTTATTTTGTCAACAGATACCATACTATGGTTTACTATCCTTGTCCAAATTAATGCACTGGTACACACAGTGACATTTTCTCTGGCTACCGAATTCAAAATTGGTTAAAAAAAAAAAGTGAATGATTGGGAAGTTACTTGCCAACTTGGAAGTAGAGTTCTTCAGTTTTCCATCCTAAGTATTTAAGTTCTCTGGCATGAATTACCTGAAATCTTAAACTAAACAATGACCTAAACCCGACTTTTAACTGCAAGATTGTGCAATGCTTCAAAAACCCATTCAGATACCAGTTTTTTTATGATAAAACATCATCATTTAGACACACATTCAGCTAAGATCATTCCCAAGAAAAAATTTATAATATCAAGACATTATTGCACATGTCTTAAAGGACCAGAAACAAAGACACAAGACAGACAGAAAGGAGGTAGAGACTATGGTTGTCAGACAGAATCCTTTAAACCAGAGCAGATAAGAGAAAAAATCTACTACACCAGTGGCACCCAGGGGGGGACCAGATGTTTTAACAGAGGGGCAACCTGAAATGTAAAATAAAGTGTCTATATGGTGACTTTACTGAATTTAGTGTCCCCTTTTTCTTTTTCTCTTTTTTAACAAGACAGAGGTGGCATAATACTTACAGTGCAAGGAAGGAAGGAGGGTATTCCCTGAATCAACAGAGCTTTGGCAGCTGCTGGGGGTCCCTCAGTCCCTCCTTTTACTTACAGGATTAGCTCCTCTGGTTCAGTTCCACCCCAAGCAAGCTCCATCTCCTAACATTTCAGTAGACAGCTCTCACAAAGTTCTGGGGCGGAGGGGGGGTACCAATATGTAACTTAAAGTTCGGTTCCTGACCTAGAAGCCAATTTATACCAATTAAATAATGAGGAATGGGTTCTGAGAAAAAGAAAAGGGGAGGCTAATTGCTTTGCTAACAAAGGAGAAACACAGGGGACTCTGCCAAATGTTGTGACTCTCTTGATCTGGAGGGACAAGGGGTTTTAAAGGAGTTTCACTTGTTAACCTGGGAGATACTCAGTTCTTAGGTCCCCAGCAGGCATTGCCCTCTGCAATGGTTGTGCTCCAGGCAGCCAGCTAGCGGCTTCTATCATCCTGCTAAACAAAGGGGGGTAAAGTTCATCGCAGTTCCTTAAAACACAGTTAAAACGGGTGTCAGGCTTACTCTCTTTATTACCCATTTTCACGTCCAATATCCTTAAGTTTTTACAACCAAAATCACACAACAAAATGAACAAAAGCAAACAAACAAACAAAAAAAAAAATAGAACGGAGAACAAAACACACCACACACACACAAAAAGAAAAACAGAAACCCGGCGCCTAAACAGAAAAATAGTGGTACAGTGCAACATCTTGCTAAAGCTCCAGGGTAGGAGCGCGTGCGTGCCCGTCGGCACCTCTCTACACTTCCAGAGGAATTTCCTACAGAACAGAACAGAGGACAGAACGATTCTTGTTACTGTCCTGGACAGGAGTATATGTGAGCCTCCCCAGGCCACATCTCTGTCATCAGAAGAGATCTCCTTTAACCGGATATCAGATGTTATAAAGGCGCCACTTACCTATGGAGGCCTCCTCCATCAGGTGCTTGCTAATAGTTTTAGTGCAGAGGTTCACTGCAATGCTCCCGGGACTAAAGGCTCTCTTTCTAATATAGAGAAGATGGACCATACCAGGCCTGAGTGGAGAGCTGTTCCTTGGTGCCTATGGTTGATATACCATCCTAATTTGCAAAAGTGCCACAGAATGTAGGGTCAGCCTCCTTTTCATGGTACTCTTGGAAGCAACTGTTTGGACAAAGTGGTTGCCAAGGCAGTGACCTCATTCAGTTCCTGAAGGATGCGACCTCACCTCACTTCCTTGGTAATGGAACTCTCTGAACTTGGGATCCAGGAAGCCAGGCACACAGAGCCAATCCCAGTCCCAGTCCTAGTGGTCTCACTTGCTTCGATTTAGCAAGGACAGAGTCAGTCTTTCTTGGTACCTACTGATGTGAGGATGGCCAAATGCCAGGAAAACTCTGAAGAGGGGCCTTTTTTGAAAAAGCAGGTAGTGGCTCACAGCTGGCTCCTGACCACTTCACAGAGTTGGACAAGGAGACCAGATCTGAAACAGGACAGGCCATATCGGGGGAACACAGTATGACCCAGCAGTCAGAGGACACTCTGGAGAGTGAGAGACCTACTTGGGGGAAGGAGGTGACTTTGTGGGTGTGGATGTGTGTTTGTGGTTTTGTCTCATGTTCAGAGAATAGGTAGGAAAGTCGGTTTGTTTGGTTTGGAGTGAACTGTTTCTAGTAAGTTGTTGGACAAGGTGAGTGTTTCTATGTCTGTGTATCCCACTGTGTCCGTGGTTGTAGACATTAGAAAAGAGAATGCATCAATGGATGTTTCCTGTCTATTAGAAAGCTTCCCAGCATTCATCCTGCCCAATTAATGAATACTCTAGGGCTTGCCTTATCAATGGGCAACACCGGCTATCTTCCTAAGTTCCTGTTTTCTTCCTGAATTCTGGCCACTCTCCAGAATAGACTCATGCTTTTGTGTCCACGATATGTAGCACCTCCAAGCACCGTGACATGGACATGTACTGGATAGCTGAAGGAATTGGCAAGAATCTCAGAAAACTCAGATACCAGTGTGACCAGGATAGTTTCAGTGGAGAAACCCTGCAATTGGCCTTTTTATTACCTATTGTTCTGTTGCCCTGAATGTCAGGAAGGTCTTTGCCTCAGGCCACGCCTTCGAGATTCCTGAAGAAAAGAGTTTTCAAACGGAAATGAATGGGCATCACCTGTGGCTGTTTGCTTAATTCCTTTGGAAAGGGATGTGTCTGAATCAGCCCTTTGGCCCTGTGTGAGCCTAGAGCTTAGATTCTCAGCACCTGATGGATCGTAAGAAAGATCCCATGTGTGGATCCAAATCAAAATGGCCAAAAATCAGTCATTGTGGATGAAGTCTCTCGCATTCCTCCATAAGGTTCTTAACCTCCCTCAAGTGAGAATAGGGATCCAATGGGTCAAATGAGTTATTCAAAGCCCTGCAGATGCTAGCCCATAGGTTCTTGGGTTTTCTTATGAATCCAATTCAAATAAAGAATCTAAACCGACAGTCAGTAGGCCTCAAATTGGAGAACAGAGCTGTGTTAACGGCAGGCATATTTGATCACTCCTGGTTCACAGGAAGGGTTTCCAGGCCACCCTGACTTTTGGTAAATGAGGGGAAAGGGAGCTTACTTGGGACACTGTCTTGTGCTGCACCTCTCATGGAATCCTCCTGCCAGAAGTTATGATGAGTGTCTATATGGAAGAAGATGAGTGTCATGTGAGAGTGTTTTGGTTTTAACTGCGGTCATTTGTGTGGAAGTTGGAAGAGATAACTGGGTCCAACTTGGCTTGCACTTTGGTGTGATTCCCCTTAGAGACTGTGTTTTGGAACTGACCTCCGAGAAGGTACAAGGTCCTATGACATTGTATATCCATATTTCTGGGACATCTCTACAGAACGTAATTCAATGCTAAGTATACCAATCAAGGGCCAAATGAACTTCTGGACTTCAAATCTTAACTAGATTTCTGTTTTCATATTTATATTGAAAGGTTAATAAAATAGATACTTGTCATTTCCTGTTTTTCTGTATGCTTAACAAAACACCATTGAAATCTTGAGAACTGTTTACTATTCTTGTTCCCAGAATGTGCTGTCCCAAACTGCCAAACTGCAGAATGTACTCCGTCAACCAGTTGCTCGCAAACTGACACTCGCCATTACCCATCAATAAATTTCTCTCCCTGCCCTCTCCAAGAAAAATATATAACCATTTCTTAAGCTGTTCTCAGGGCTCTCTGCTCTGTTCAAGTGATCTCTGAGCCCTTCATGCCGGACTCCCAATAAACCCTTTGCTGTTGCATGAGACAGTCTCTTAGTGGTCTCTGCCGCAGATGCTCGCCCAACCTTTACATCTGGTGGCCCTAGCAAGATCCGGAAGCTGCAGACAAAATACCCCCAACGGGCTCCTCTGGGGGTAAATAAGGCCCATCTTTCTCGTTTCAGGCTTCAGGTTAGGGTATGGCAAAACGGCTATTGGTAAAGAGCGTGAGCTCTCTCCCATGGTGGCTGACACACATGTCACAGAGCCACAGGCCATGTCCCTGGGGGATAGACTCGGAAAATCGTGGAACAATAGTCTCCTCGACTCAGTGATATTTTGTTTCTGATTCGATATTGCCAGCCCTTCAGGTTTTGCCGACTAGTCAGTCCTGGTCTCAGTATTGGACGTCCATTGCCTGTCTTTATTGTCTTGTCTTGTCTGTGTTGTGTGTCGTTCCTTTCGGTGTCTGTGTATATTTCATTATGGGACAGATCATTTCAATGCCTCTGTCCCTGACCCTTAATCACTGGACCAAAATCTGCTTAAGGGCTCAGAATCTTTCTTTTTCAGTAAAACGCCAGACCTGGCAGATTCTGTGTCTCAGAATGACCCACCATTGCAGTCGGATGGCTCCTAGAAGGATCTTTCAACTTCGCACTTATTTGAAAAGTCCGAGATATTGTCTTTCAGCAGGTGCCACATAGACATCCAGATCAACTGCTATATATCTTAACTTGTCAGTACCTCTACAAATCTCCTCCTCCATGGGTCAAGCCTTTCCTTGTCCCTGCACCTGCTCCTACTCCTTCCCCCACGATTCTATCTCAACCTCTCTGCTCCTCCTCCTCCACCCTCTGTTCTCCCTGAGTCTCAAGACTCTACTGGACTCACCACCCCCTCCTTATCATCTGCCCTCGTCTCCCAACCCCTAACACCCTCTAAGTGATTCCCCTTCTGCTGACTCAGCCTCTCCACCATTCGAGGAAGCTAGGCTGGCCCAGCGTCATCCAGATGACTGTCCCGCGGCACACACAGCCCCTCCTTCCCTGGAGGAAGCTGGCCCGGCTAAAAGAACTCAGAGAACTCACCGACGTTTTCACACCTGCCTACTTGAGGTGACTGCCAACACCACCTAGCGACTCTCTTTATGACAGAGCAATGAGACAAAAATCTCCTGGAATGTAGAAAAAAATATCCTCAGACCTGATGGGCGACCAACACAACTTCCCAACATAATCAAAACTGGCTTCTCCTTAAACCCACCCAACTGGGACCCCAACACCTTTGAAGATAGGGAGCATCTGTTCAATTATTGCCAGGCTCTAACAGCGGGTCTCCAAGTGGCCGCTGGGTGACCAACTAATTTGGCCATGGTAAGAGAAATTATTCAAAGGCCTGATGAATCTCCATTTATGTTTCTAGAGAGAATCATGGAGGCATATAAGAGATATACTCCTTTCGATCCTCAGGCAGCAGATTAAAAAGCATCTGTCACGATGGCCTTAATTGAGCAAGCTGCCATGGATATTAAAAAAAAAAAATAAAAGAGAGATTTTGTCAAAGAAGCCAAGAAAGTATACTATAAGAGAGAAACAGGGAGAAAGAAAGGGAGCAAAGGGAGGATGAGAGAACCAAAAGACAGACTAAGGCATTGACTAAGGTCCTGATCACAACAAGAAAGAGGCCAGAAATTAAGACATAGGGTGACAGGAAGGGCCCATGCCAGAGGCCACCCCTGGCCTCAGATCAGTGTGCCTACTCTAAAGAAAAAGGATACTGGGCCATAGAGTTCCCTATAAAGAGACAGCCACGCCAGCTGGCCATTCTGACTCTGGAGGATGACTAAGAAAGTCAGGGCTCAGAACCCATCCCCTAGCTCAGGGTAACTTTTGAAGTGGAGGGGACTCCAGTAAACTTTGAAGTGAATACAGGAGCAGTATACTCAGCCCTTAAGGCCCCATTGGGCCCTCTATCAAATAAAAGGTCTCTAGTTCAAAGGGATGATGACAGTAAATATCAGGCTTAGACAACTAAGAGGACCATGGACCTGGGGAAAGGAAAAATCCATCACTCCTTCCTAGGAATCCCAGAATGCCTGGACCCATTGATGGGCAGAGATCTGCTCATCAAGCTCCGGGCCAAAATAACTTTTAACCATGAAGGCCCCCAAATGAAATTTCTAAATACTTCAGCAAAAACTCCTATAGTCACGCTTTAACTATATTAGTAGAAGATGAACATCCACCATTCACATGCCCCAAGTCTGATCAAACAGGCAAGCTACCCCAAAAATGGATAACAGATTACCCAGATGCCTGGGCAAAAACTGCTGGGTTAGGCCTGGCCGTGAAACAATCTCCAATAACAGTGGAGTTAAAAACCTCAGTCTCCCCAGTCAATGTCAAATAATATCCTCTAAGCAAAAAAACTAAAGGTGGGATAAGGCCCCATATTCAGAAATATCTGGCATTAGGGGTCCTAAGGCCCTGTCAATCGGCCTGGAACACTCCCCTGCTACTAGAAAAAAAAGCCAGGGACCGGGAACTATCGCCCCATTAAAGAGCTAAGAGAGATCAACAAAAGAGGGCAGGACATTCACCCCACGGTACCTAATCCGTACAATCTGCTTAGCACTCTGAACCCTGAGGGGAAATTATATACTGTTCTGAACTTAAAAGATGCTTTCTTTTGCTTGCCTCTGCATAAAGATAGTCAGTTGCTGTTTGCTTTCGGGTGGGTAGACCCAGAAACCAAAACGTCTGGTCAACTAACTTGGACTAGACTCCCACAGGGGTTCAAAAACTCCCCCACTCTCTTTGATGAAGCCCTCCACAGAGATCTCAACAACTTCAGAACTACGCACCCTGAATTTACCCAGCTTCAATACGTGGATGTCCTGCTACTGGCAGCCAACACCAAGGAAAACTGTGAGTCTGGGACCCAAGCACTATTATATGAGCTTGCTCAACTCGGGTATAGAGTTTCGACCAAAAAGGCCCAAATTTGCTAGCATGAAGTAATCTTCCTGGGCTATTCCCTTAGGGGCAGTAAACGATGGCTCACTGAGCCCAGAAAACAAACCATTATGTAGATACCACCCCCATCTTACAGCAGACAACTCAGAGAATTTCTTGGGACTGCTGGCTTTTGCAGGTTATGGATGCCTGGGTTTGCGTCCTTAGCTGCTCCATTATACCCGCTGTTAAAGGAAGATGCCCAATTCCAATGAAACCCTGAGGACCAGGAAGTTTTTGATAACATCTAAGGACACTGACACTGAACGCCTCAATTTCACTGAGCTCAGCCTGCAATTAGAGCAAGCCCTACACTACGTTAAAAATGTACATCAACTCACTCACCTTGGTTCAAAGAAACTGCAGGCATTACTGTAAGATTAAGAACAGAGTTTTCCACTAACCAACTCACAGTGAAAGGAAATAACTGAACGGGTAACAAAAGCCTGTCGGGTCCGTCAATTGGGTAATGCTTACCCTTCCAAGTTTCCTAGAGGAAAGCACCTATGAGGAACCAGACCAGGACAATTCTGGGAAGTGGACATTACTAAAATTAAGCCAGCAAGGTATGGATTTAAATATCTCCTAGTCTTTGTAGATACATTTTCAGGATGGATTGAAGCCTTACACACACACACACACAAAAAAAAAAAAAAAAAAAAAAAAAAAAAAAAAAAAAACGGCGCAAATGGTTTTCAAGAAGATCCTGAAAGATATTTTTCCAAGATACGATCTGCCTAATGGACTGATAATGGACTGGTTTTCATGGCCCAGGTAAGTCAGGTGTTAACCAGGACCCTGTGGATTAATTGGAAGTTACATTATGCTTATATACCCCAGAACTCAGGACAGGTAGAAAAAATAAATAGAACCATTAAAGAGACCTTAACGGCCCCCTTAGGGACATGGTGACTATCTCTCCACCCAGATATTTTTCAGCTCAGTATAGGTCTTTCCTATTGAGACATGCCTGATGAAGAGGATCTCACTAAAATTCCATTAAATCCCTTCCGTACCATAGATAATTGAAACAAACATTATGGATGCAGGGACACGCGAGCCAGATGCAGGTTGGCTAGCCTATATTACTATGTATGCCCGGCAGACTATCAAAGCGACAAACAGCCATGGCTGTGTGGGGGAAAAGCCGACTTCTTGTGTAAGTCATGGGGATGTGAGCATACAGGGACTGCCTGGTGGAACCCAAACTCCTCATCAAATTCAGTACACAGCATTGGCCATATTACCAATTAGACAACCAAAAACTATGGCCCCCAGAGGGTTCTCTAGATCCTCAAATTCTGCATGACATTTTTAACTTCGGCAAGTGCTCAAAAGGGGGAAATTCCCCTATGTGGAATCCTTTTTCCTCCTTCGCTCACATCCTGTACTTTGCTTCCCCAATAGTTCCTCACCCTCAGCCTTCTGCTCTAGACTCTCTGCTTTCACTCCCAACTCAGCAACCTGATTTCTCCCCTCCAATTACTAGATCAAAAACCCAAACCTCCGCTGGATCTCAGAACATTGCCCCCTTGCTGAGGAAGCAGGTACCGAGGTACCCCTCCACCCACTCCTCTCTTTTCCTGTCAGTGTCTGCACTAGGTCCCACCAAGTCCTCTAGCAAGCTTAGCCAAAGCTCAAACCAGCTGAGAAGAGCCCTCAGACCCCTATCCAAGATGTAATGAAAATGACCTTTAAAGTTGATTTGTCATCACTGAAAACAGGTTTCTAAGAATTTAAAGTCCCTCACAGGCTTTTTGGAATACTCACTCCCGTCTTCCCCTCTGCTCTACCTGTTCTACTGCTCAAGTTTTTGTTCTAGGAAAATCCCAAACCCCTTTCCCATTATTCTTTGGCATCTCTCCTTCCTCATTCTCAGATCCACGGAGCTGCACTCAGCATCGCCTTCCCTGTCATCCCCCTCTGTACCAGGTCCACAGAAATGTCTTAAATGACCTTCTCCAGAAGTCTTTACCAAGGCTTACTTTAGGGCTTTCAGCAAAAGAGTCCCTCTGAAAAAGTTCAATGGAGATAAACTTCCACTCTTCATGTTGCCCTGTTCTACTTGGCCACTGGCTGGAAAAATCACCACCCCTAAGCTAGACATCGCCTTACCAGTTTTTCACAAAATATGTGAACAAGGACTCTGGCCTTGAGCTGGGGCTTCAGAGAGAATGCTACATTTCTAAGATAAAAAAGTTACCAACTGGGCTCCATGGTGACAGCTGGCAAGGAGGAAAAAAAAGAGACAAAAAAGCTCTTCCATTCCAAGGTGTAATTGAAAAGTTAACGTGCACAGAACAGAGGAAAAAAAACAGAAACAAAAACTGATTTGTGTGAATTTCTGCAGACTGTGAACTTCTGAGCCCCTTCCCTTACATGTTGGGTACAAATACTAAAACTACCAAAACTTGGGGTTCAGGGGATTAATTGATTACAACAGAAGCAATGCCCTCTCAATACGGATGCAAACAAATAAAACTCCTTTCCTGTCTTTGGTGCTATCTTAGGTGCCTTTCCTTGTCCGTCTCTACAACAGTATAATTCTATACACTTTAACATTATTTATGTTTTCATAAAGTGGTCAATAGTTGCGATTAATTATGTAATGATGCAGATGTTTTCCAGAGTGCTCTATCAGGACGCAGGTTCATTTAAAGATCAAATAGGGGGGGCATACAACCCGGTTCCACCGGGAACCTGTATCCCTCACTTTAGCCATCCTATTAGGAATAATAGTTGCTGAAGGGGTGGGCACAGGAACAACTGCCCTAGTCCATGAGACACAACAAAGACACAATTAGAAGCAGAAATAGACCAAAGCTTAAAGACATTAAAAACCGACATCACAGCTTTACAGGAATTTTAACCTCTCTCTCTCTGAAGTTGTTTACAGAGCAGGCGAGTGTTGGACCTCCTCTTCATGAGAGAAGGGTGCCTTTTTGCTTGCATTGAGGAAAGAATGATGTTTTTTATGCCGACAATACTGGAGTTGTAAAAGAATCTATGAGTAAATTAAGAAAATTACTTGAAGAGTGTCAAAGAAAGACAGAGGCCCCCAAAGGGAGGTTTGAGTCTTGGTTCACATAGTCCACCTAGTTAACTACACTTTTATCCACCCAGGCTAGTCCATTAATAATTCTCATATTATTGTTAACTGTAGGACCCTGTTTGCTCAACCATGTAGTTTCTTTTCTCACCCAAATTGAACCTGTTATTAACCCTAACCATACACTGTTCTCTCAATCTAATTTTACAGAAGAGCGGGGACAGAGTTGGTCTTAAAGTACAGGAATATAGAGGATCTTCCACCTGCTGAGAACCTCAAAGGTCCTTGAAGAAATGATCCCTGGAGAAGATGTAGTCAACTATGAAGGACCTGAGAGAGCAAAAGTCTTCCATGGCAAACAACCTGCTCATGATGAAGGGATGTGTCTGAATCAGCCACTCTCTTCTTAATGTAGAGAAGATGGACCAAAGCAGGGATGTGTTGAGAGCTGCTCCTGCGTGCCAATGGGTGACATACCATTCTAACTTGTGAAAGTGTCACAGAAAGTAGGGGCAGCCTCCTTCTCATGGGAACCTTGGAAGCAACTGTTAGGACAAAGTTGTTGTCAAGGCAGTGACCTCATTCAGTTCCTAAAGAAAGAAACCTCACCTAACTTCTATGGTGATGTAACTCTCTGAACTTGGAATCCAGGAAGCCTGGCACCCAGAGCCAGTCCCAGTCCCAGTCCCAGTTGTCAAACTTATTTTGATTTACCAAGGACAGACTCAGTCTTTCTTGGGACCTACTGATGTGAGGATGGCCAAATGCAAGAAAAGCTATGAAGAGGGGGCTTTCCTGAGAAAGCAGGCATTGGCTCACCACTGGATCCTAAAAACTTCACAGAGTTGGCCAAAAAGACCAGATTTGAGAAAGAACAGGCCATTTCCTGGAACATAGTATGGCCCACCAGTCAGAGGACTCTCCAGATAGTCACAGACCTACATGGGGGAAGGAGGTGCCTTTGTGATGTGGGTGTGAGTTTGTGGTTTTGTCTCATGTTCTGAGAATAGGTATGAAAGAAGGTTTGTTTTTTTTTGGAGTGAACGGTTTCTAGTAAGTCGTTTGACAACGCGAGTGTTTCTATGTCAGTGTATCCCACTGTGCCCGTGGTTGTAGACATTAGAAGAGAGAATGCATCAATGAATATGTCCTGTCAGCTAGAAAGCTTCCCAGCATTCATCCTTCCCAATTTATTAATGGACTGCAGCTTGCCTTATTGATGGCAACACTTACTATCTTTCTAAGATCCTGTTTTCTTCCTGAATTCTGGCCACTCTCCAGAATAGGCTCATGGTTTTGTGTTTAAGATATGTACAACCACGAAGCTCTTTGAAATGACCATGTACTAGATAGCTAAAGGGAATGGCGAGCATCTCAGAAAACTCAGATATCAATGTTACCAGTAAAGTCTCAGTGGAGAAACCCTGCTTGGGGCCTTTTGATTACCTAATCTTCTGTTGCCCTGAATGTCAGGAAGGTCTTTTCCTCAGGCCACCACTTTGTGAAGCCTGAAGAAAACAGTTTTCAAATGGAAATGAATGGGTATTACCTGTGGTTCTTTGCTTAATTGCTTTGGAGAGGATGTGTCTGAATCAGCCTATTTGCCCTGTGTGAGGCTGTGGCTTAGATTCTCACCTTCTGATGGATATAAAGAAAGATCCCATGTGTACATCCAAGACCAAAATGGCCACAGAGCAGTCCTTGTGGATGAAGTCTCTCGCCTTCCTCTGTAACTTTCCTGAACTCCATCAAGTCAGAATAGGGATCCTTTGGGTCAAATGAGATCTTCAAAGCCCTGCAGAGGCTAGCCCATGGTTGCTTGGGTTTTCTCAAGACTCCAATTTACATAAAGAATCCAAACCCCACAGTCAGTTGACCTCAAATTGAAGAAGTGGAGCAGTATTAATGGGAGGCCTATTTGATCTCTCCTGGTTCACAAGAAGGGTGTCCATGCCACCCTGAATTTGGCAATTTAGGTGCAAGAGAGCTTATTTTGGACACGGACTTGAGCTGTGCCCCTCATGGAAAACTCTAGCCACAGGTTATTATGTGTGTCTATATGGAAGAAGATGAGCGCCACGTTGGAGTGTTTTTGTTTAAATTGTGGTCATTTGGGTGGCGGTTAGAAGAGATGACTTGGTTCACATGTGCTTGAACTCTGGTGTGATTTCCTTAGAGACTGAGTTCTGCAACTGAACTCAGAGAAGTATTGCCATGAATAGTGTTGAGATTTTAGGAAGCCAGGCATGAGTGTCGCCCTTGGAAACTGAGTTCTAGGCCCAGGGTGGCTTTCCACAGAGCACTGCGCCTCTCAGCCAGGATACCACATGATTTTATTCTGAAAGACTTGGCACCCATCGTTGAGAGTCAAAACTCATATGGACCTCACATTGTAGAGCTAAATGAGCTAAACATCATGTGATCTTTTCACCATTCTTTGGGAAGCCTTACCTGTGAGTGTTCTCAAGAGCTTTCATTGAAATGAGCTTCCTAACCATTTAATGGTTCCTGAATGAATTGAAACTCACAGTGCCTCCAACTTCATCCTTGAAAAATTGCTAGATAAATGCCATGAAATTTTTGAAATTCCCATCACCAGGTGGCACTGGAGAACCTTTGGATGACCTGTTGCTGGTCATGAATATTTCAGTGTCTTGTTTTACTGGGTTTCATGTAAATGGTGTAGAACAGAGATGTCAGTAAGTTGGACTCTGTTGAGTAGTGGGCCTAGAGCAGTGTTGGGCAGGTATGTGATAAAACATCTGTGATGGGGCCATGTGGATCTGCCATTGGCTTCCAAATGGCTTGTGACTGACATGGCACAGCCAGCAGAACCTTCTGTGTAAAGGCAACTTGTTATATGGAGCGATTTCAGGATATTGTTCAGAATCAGGTTGCTATGGTCAAGGGGTCAAGCTATGTGGGATAGAAGCCTGGTTCTTGTATCATCCTGCAGACCCTGATCCACCACACGTGACAGAACTCCCTCTTGCACTTTGTTGCAGTTGAACTCCTTGTATTTCGTGAAGCAAATACCAAACTCCCAGTGCAGCAGGAAGAAACACCACGAAATGGAGGATGACCATATGGCTTCACAGTCCACACTTGGAGACACTAAGCCCCAGTGGCCACAGTTTACCTACAAAGAGAGAATTCAGCACTGCTGCCTTGTGTTCATTGTAAAATAAGAAACTTTGTCCTCCTGGTCACATAGATGCAGACCCAGCTTTGAGGGTCTCACTACAAAGGAAGTTTAACTCGTGACAACAACCTATATTTCAGTGCCCAACCTCAGTGGCAGTTTCTCAAAAAGTTTTAGGCAAGCAGAGCTCCATGTTTGTGGAGTGTGTACCCTGTCCTTATTTTTGGAAACTCCTATTCCACCTCCAAGTTTGTGCACTCTTGAGCATTTTCCATTCCAAAAATGTAATCACAGATTTTGTAACTCTTCTCCTCTAATTGTGTCTTACTTGGGGCGAAGGTAATGTCAAGGCATGGTTCTGGATGAGACTGGGAAGATTTGTTGTAGCACATATTTGCATACACATTGGATTAATTTTCCTATTTTCCATTCGAAATTCTGAATCCCTGACACTAACCCATATTCTACTAGACTCTGACTACTAATCCTAATATGATGGAGAAAAATAACCCAAACAGTACATAAGTACATGCAGTTCAGAGTTCGACTTGCCATTTGCATGATAAAGGGTAGGTGTTATAAATTTAGTCAATTTTTAATTGAAATAGTTCTCCATGTGTTTTCAAAGTTAACAAATATGTGAATTACTGTCTCCCATTCTCTGGAGCCTATTCAGCACATGTATTTTTATATGCACAAATAGAATCCTGCGTGATATCACACGTACATTCTTGTGAGTTACATGACTTAGCAGATACAAAGTGTGAGAAGTGACCACTCCTCCTAAACCCTGTTGGAACTGAAAATTCAACCTATGGGTGAGCTTCCCAGTAGAACAACATTATACATAAACCCATGTTCAGTAAAATGAATGTTTTTGCATCTTTATGATATATATTTCATGATGAATTTCGATTGGCATATATATTGCTACTTATTAATGTCTCTGTTCGTGTGTGTGTGTGTGTGTGTGTGTGTGTGTGTGTGTGTATATATATATATTCTCCAGATTTTTAAAAATATGAAATATATGTGTCTTATATACAATCCCTAAATTCATTCATGTTCATGTATGTGGATTAATAATCAACTTTTCACAAGATTATTCTTAGAAATATTCATCCACCCGAAATACATATTTGTTTCCTAGTACTGAAAACTAACTTCAGTGAAAGGTGCATACAAATCCTAATATGTCTACATTAACTGACCCAGTTTAACATCAATGCATGTAGGTTACTATGGAACATGATGTGTATTTTGACGTTAATTTTTATTCCACACTGGTACATTACTATTCCTTCAGTTTATGTACATCATAGAATATATATTTTATTCACTAGTTAACAAATTTATAGGCATTTGTTTCACTTTCAATCACTTCCTGCTCCAGAACACATGAATTTCTCTACGTTTCTTCAGTGGTCTATTCATGAGACTTTTTTTCCAAATACATTTTTTTCGATTTCCATAATCAATTTTGAAACAAAACTCACAAACCCTTCATGATAAACCATAAACCTAAGATGATCATTAGATATATAACTGGTTGGAATGAATGATTGTATATCAATATAACATTTCTTATATATTTTCAGATATCTATTCAATCCATTATTTAAAGTGGATCCAGTTATATTATTTATTCACAGTATGGTCTATTCATGCATTATGTGTATATTCATAGAAACAGGGTACACATCTTTGTACGACTATACTAATTTATAAGTCTTCAAAATATTGCTCCAAGAAATGGTGGAAGAAATACTCATGTCACCTGATCTACATACACATTTTATCACAGAAATATTCTGGACACCAAAAGCAAAGGTCACACTTACAATTGTACCAAAGCCTAAATAGAAAGTGAGCATGGATTACTAAAAACATCCATGTCCAGGTTGCCTAATGCTCTCAAATATCAATCCTATTGGTGACTACATATTTGTTTCTTCCTAAGATTATCTATTCAACCTCAAACCTGTTGAAAATGTCTAACCCTATCACACAATTTATACTTTGCTTGATTTCCTAATGTCTCTATTGATATCTGCTTTCCTACATGATTTCCCCAGTTCATCATTGTGACTGACTCTTCACATGTACTGACATTTACATACACTCTCTACCCGAAACCCTATTGCTAAAGAACTTTTGGTCCAAATCCTATACTCACTCTTCTTTCTAAACCTACAGACTACCTTCCTAATCCTACCGACTATCGCTTTTTGACTGGATGTTCTTTTCAACATTCAATCATCCAAAGTACAAGGTCCGATGCCAGTGTATATTGATTTATTTGAGACATCTGTGCAGCACATAACTCAAAGCTAAGTATCCCACTCAAGTCCCCAGTGCCCTTCTGGACTTCAAATCTTACCTAGATTTCTGCTTTCATAGTTATATTTCACATATATACTCTTATAAATATCACAGGTTGCCAATGCCATTATTCATCCCGCAGAATGATTCGTAACCCAAATCAAACCTATTATTAACCTTAACTATACACTGTTCCTTCAATATAACGTACAGAAGAGCAGGGACAGAGTGGGTCTTACAATATAGGAATGTAGATGATCCTCCATCTGCTGAGAACCTAAAAGATCCATGGAGAAATGATCCTTGGAGAATATATAGGCAGCTATGTAGGACCTGAGAGAGCAATAGTCATCTTCCATGGCAAACAACCTGGTCAGGGTGAATTGATGTGTCTGAATCAGCCTCTGTCTTCTTAAAGTAGAGAAGATGGACCAATCCAGGCCTGTGTGGAGAGCTGTTCCTGGGTGCCTATGGTTGATATACCATTCTAACTTCTGAATGTGTCACAGGATGTTGGGGCAGCCTCCATCTCATGGGAACCTTGGAAGCAACTGTTAGGACAAAGTGGTTACCGAGGCAGTGACCATATTCAGTTCCTGAAAGAAGTGACCTCACTTCACTTCCTTGGTGATGTAATTCTCTGAACTTGGGATCCAGGAAGCCAGGCACCCAGAGTCAGTCTCACTCTGAGTCCCAGTGGGCTAACTTGTTTGCTTTTCCCAAAGACATAGTCAGTCTTTCTTGGTACCTACTGATGTGAGGATGGCCAAATTCCAGCAGAGCTCTGAAGAGGGGCCTTTCCTGAGAAAGTAGGTAGTGGCGAACCACTGGCTCCTGACAACTTCACAGAATTGGCCAAGGAGACCAGAACTGAAACAGGACAGGATATTTTTGGGGAACATAATATGGCCCACCAGTCAGAAGACACTCCGGATAATCACAGACCTACTTGGGGGAAAGAATTGCCTTTGCCATTGTAGGTGTGAGTTTGTGTTTTTTTCTGATGTTCTGAGAATAGCTAGGAAAGGTGGTTTGTTTGGTTTGGAGTGGACTATTTCTAGTAAGTCGTTTGACATGGTGAGTGTTTCTATGTCTGTGTATTCCACTGTATCCGTTGTTGTAGACATTAGAAAAGACAATGCATCAATGGATGTGTTGTCTCTAGTTGAAAGCTTCCCCGCATTCTTACTGCCCAATTGATGAATGGACTGCAGCTTGCCTTATGGATGGGCAACATCTACTATCTTCTTAAGTTCCTGTTTTCTTCGTGTTTTCCAGCCACTCTCCAGAATAGGCTCATGGTTTTGAGTCCCAGATATGTAACACCACAAGGCTCTGTGACATGGCCATGTACTGGATAGCTTAAGGGAATGGGAGCATCTCAGAAAAATCAGATATCAGTGTGACCAGTAAAGTCTCAGTGGAGAAACCCTTCTTTGGGCCATTTGCTTACTTCTGTTTCTATTACCCTGAATGTCAGGAAAGTCTTTGCCTCAGGCCACCCTGTTGTGTAGCCTTAAGACGACTGTTTTCATATGGAAATGAATGGACATCACCTGTGGCTCTTTGCTTAATTGCTTTGGAATGGAATGTGTCTGATTCAGCCTCTTGTCCTTGAATGAGGTTGTGGCTTAGATTCTCAGCACCTGATGGATCTAAAGAAAGATCCCATGTGATTTCAAAACCAAAATGACAAAAAGAGAAGTCATTGTGGATGAATATTTTTGCCTTCTTGTTTTATGTTCCTGACCTCCATCAAGTGAGAATAGGGATCCTTTGGGTCAAATGAGTCTTTGAAATCCCTGCAGAGGCTAGCCCATATGTGCTTGGGTTTTCTCATGACTCCAAATCACATCAAGAATTTATAGGCTTCAGCCAGTAGGCCTCAAATTGGAGAAGCGGAACACTTTAACAGCAGCAATATTTGATCACTCCTGGTTCACAGGAATAGTGTTCAGGCCACCATGTTTTTAGGCAAATGAGGGGCAAGTGAGCTTATTTTGGACACTACCTTGTGCTCATTGAAACCTCCAGCTAGAGGTTATGATGAGTGTCTACAAGGAAGAAGATTATGGCCCTGTGGGAGTGATTTCATTTTAATTTTGGTCATTTTTGTGGCAGTTGAAAGGGATGACTGGGTCCACCTGGGCTTGAACTCTGGTATGATTTACCCTTAGAGACTGAGTTCTGGAACTGACCTCAGAGAAGTATTGCCATGAATTGTGTTGGGATTTTAGGAGGCCACGCATGAGACTCACTCTTGGAAACTGAGATCTAGGCCCAGCGTGGCTTTCCACAGAGGCCTGGGAATCTCAGCCAGAATATCACATGATTTTATTCTGAAAGACTTGGTAGCCATAGTTGAGAGTCAAAACACACATGGACCTCACATTGTAGACGTCAATTGGCTTGGCTTCATGTGACCTGTTGGCAAATCTTTGAGAAGCCTTGACTTTAGAGTTCTCCAGAGCATTCATTGAAATGAGCTTTCTCAACACTTAACGGTTCCTGAATGAATTGAAACCCACAGTGCCTCTAACTTCATCCTTGAAAACTTGCTAGATAAATACCATAAAATTTTGGAAATTCCCATGACCAGGTGGCACTGCAGAAACGTTGGATGTCCTGTTGCTGATCATGTGTATACCAGAAAGTGCCTTGTTTGACTGGGTTTCATGAAAATGGTGTAGAATACGAGATGCCAGGAATTTGGAGCCTGCTGAGTAGTGGGCCTAGAGCAGTGGTGGGGAGGTGTGTGATGAAACATCATGGTGGGGCCATGTGGATCGGCTATCGGCTTACAAATGGCTTGTGACTGATATGGCGCAGCCCCCATTCCCTTGTATGTAAAGGCATCTTGTTATATGGAGAGGTTTCAGGGCAATGTTCATAATCAGGTTGCTATGGTTATTGGGACAAGCTATGTGGGATAGAAGCCTGGTTGGTACATTCTCCTGCAGACGCTAACCCACCCCACGTGACAGAACACCCTCCAGCACTGTATCCCAGATGAACTTCTTATATTGTGTGAAGCAAGTACCAAATTCCCAGTGTAGCAGCAAGAAACACCACGAAAATTGGAGGATGATCAAATGTCTTCACTGTCCCCACCGGGAGACACTTAGCCTCCAGTGGACACAGTTTACCTACAAAGAGAAAATTGAGCACTGCTTCCTCATGTTCATTGAAATATAAGAAATCATGTCTTCCAGGTCACATAGATGCAGACCCAGCTTTTATGGTCTCACGACAAAGGAAGCCAAAGCTCATGACAACAACATATATTTCAAGTGCCCAACCTCAGAAGCCGTATTCCAAGAAGTCTTAGGCCAGCAGAGCTCTTTGTTTGTGGAGTGTTTACCCTGTCCTTTACTTTTGGAAACGCCTCTACCACCTCCAAGGTTGTGAACTCCCGAGCATATTCCATTAAATATATGTATTCATAGATTTTCACACTTTTCTACTATAATTGTGTCTTACTTGGGTGAAGGTAATGTCAAGGCATTGTTCTGGATGTGAGTGGGAAGATTTTTGTGTAGCACATATTTACACACACACTGGATTCATTTTTCAATTTTTATTTTGAAATACTGAATCCCTGACACTAACCCATACCCTACTAGACTCTGAATTATGATCCTAATATGATGGTGAAAAATAACCCAAAAAGAATAGAATACAAGCAGTTCAGAGGAGGCATGGTGTATAGTTGGAATTGCCTTTTGCATTATATTTTGTAGGAGTTATAAATCTAGTCAATTTTTTGTTGAAATAGTTCTACATGTGTTTTTAAAATTAACAAATATATGAATCCCTGTCTCCCTTTCTCTGTAGCCTATTCAGCACATGTATTTTTATATGCACATATAGTATCCTACCTGATATCACTCGTATACACTTGTGAGGTGGCTGAATTTGCAGATGCAAATTGAGAGAAGAGATCACTCCTCCTAAACGCTGTTGGAACTGAAAATTCAACCTATGGGTGAGCTTCCTAGTTGAATAACATTATTCATAATTTCATGTTCAGTAAAATTAATATTTTTCAGTCTGTTGATTATATATATTTCATGATAAATTTCTATTGGCATATATATCACTACTTTTTTTATTGGTTGCTCAAAACATTACAAAGCTCTTGACATATCATATTTCATACATTAGATTCAAGTGGGTTATGAACTCCCATTTTTACTCCAAATACAGATTGCAGAATCACATCAGTTAAACATCCATATTTTTACATAATGCCCTATTAGTTAATGTTGTATTCTGCTACCTTTCCTATACTCTACTATCCCCCCTCCCTTCTCTTCCCATCTTTTCTCTCTACCATACCTACTCTAATTCATTTCTCTCGTTGTTTATTTTCCCACAACCTCTTATATGTAATTTTGTGTAACAATAAGGGTCTCTCTCCATTACCATGCAATTTCCCTCTTCTCTCCCTTTCCCTCCCACCTCATGTTTCTGCTTAATGTTAATCTTTTCTTCATGCTCTTCCTCCCTGCTCTGTTCTTAGTTGCTCTCATTATATCAAAGAAGATATTTGGTATTTGTTTTTTAGGGATTGGCTAGCTTCACTAAGCATAATCTTCTCTATTGCCATGCATTTCCCTGCAAATTCCATGATTTTGTCATATTTTAGTGCTGCGTAATCCTCCATAGTATACAAAGGTCACATTTTTTTTTATCCATTCATCTATTGAAGGGCATCTGGGTTGGTTCCACAGTGTAGCAATTGTGAATTGTGCTGCTATGAAAATCGATGTGGCAGTATCACTGTAGTACGCTCTTTTAAGGTCTTCAGGGAATAGTCCAAGAAGGGCAATAGCTGGGTCAAATGGTGCTTCCATTCCAAGCTTTCACAGGAGACTCCATACTCCTTTCCAAATTGGCTGCACCAGTTTCAGTCCCACGAGCAATGTACAAGAGTACCCTTTTCCTCACATCCTCGCCAGCACTTGTTGTTGTTTGACTTCATTATGGCTGCCAATCTCACTGGATTGAGATGGTATTTTAGGGTGGTTTTTATTTGCGTTTCTCTTACTGCTAGAAATGGAGAGCATTTTTTCATGTACTTGTTAATTGATTCTATGTCCTCCTCTGAGAAGTTTCTGTTCAGGTCCTTGGCCCATTGGGTTATTGGTTATCTTATTGTCTAATTTTCTGAGTTCTTTGTATACTTTGTATACTCTAGATATTAGGGCTCCATGTGAAGGGTGAGGACTAAAAATTTGTTCCCATGATGTAGGCTCCATATTTACCTCTCTTATTGTTTCTCTTTCTGAGAAAAAAAAATTCAGTTTAAGTAAGTCCCATTTCTTGATTCTTGTTATTAACTCTTGTTCTATGGGTGTCCTATTAAGGAATTTGGAGCCTGACCACACAATATGTAGATCTGAGCCAACTTTTTCTTCTATCAGACGCAGAGACTCTGATTTGAATCTAGCTCCTTGATCCACTTTGAGTTAACTTTTGTGCAGGGCGAGAGGAGGGGATTCAGTTTCATTTTGTTGCATATGGATTTACAGTTTACCCAACACCATTTGATGAAGATGCCATCCTTCCTCCATTGCAGGCCATTAGCTCTTTTATCAAATATAAGATAGTTGTAGCTTTTGGGATTAGTCGCTGTGTCCTCCATTCTGTACCATTGGTCCACCCGCCTGTTTTGGTACCAGTACCATGCTGTTTTTATTATAATTGCTCTGTAATATAGTTTGAAATCTGGTATTGCTATACTGCCTGATTCACACTTCCTGCTTAGAATTGCTTTTGCTATTCTGGGTCTTTTATTTTTCCATTTGAATTTCATAATTGCTTTATCTATTTCTACAAAAAATTCCTTTGGGATTTTGATTGGCATTGCATTAAACCTGTAGAGAACTTTTGGTAATATAGCCATATTGATTATGTTAGTTCTTCCTATCCATGAACGGGGTATATTTTTCCATCTTCTAAGATCTTATTCTATTTCTCTTTTTAGGGTTCTGTAGTTTGCATTATATAAATCTTTCACCTCTTTTGTTAGGTTGATTCCCAAGTATTTAATTATTTTGAGGAAATTGGGAATGCAGTGTTTTGACTCATTTTTGTTTCAGAAGTTTTGTCGCTAATATACAGAAATGCCTTCGATTTATGCATGTTGATTTTCTATCCTGCCACATTGCTGCATTCATTTATTAGTTCTAGTAGTTTTTTCTGTAGACCCTTTTGGGTCTTCTATGTATAGAATCATGTCATCTGCAAATAGTGATAAGCTAAGTTCTTCTTTTCCTATTTTTATGCCTTTAATGTCTTTCATCTCTCTAATTGCTCTGGCCAGTTTTTCGAGAACTATATTGAATAGAAGTGGTGATAGAGGACATCCCTGTCTTGTTCCAGATTTTAAAGGGAATGCCTACAATTTTTCTCCATTCAGAATGAGGCTAACCTGAGGCTTAACATAGATAGCTTTTACAATGTCGAGGTAAGTTCCTGTTATCCCTAGTTTTTAAAATGTTTTGAACATAAAGGAATGCTCTACTTTGTTGAATGTTTTTTCTGCGTCTATCGAGATGATCATATGGTTCTTATCTTTAAGTCCAATGATGTTGTGAATAACATTTATTAATTTCCATATATTGAACCAGCCTTGCATCCCAGGGATGAATCCTAGTTGATCATGGTGCACAATTTTTTTGATGTGCCTTTGTATCCAATTCGCCAGAATTTTAATGAGGATTTTTGCATCTAGGTTCATCAGAGATATTTGTCTGTAGTTTTCATTCTTTGAGGTGTCTTTGTCTGGTTTCAGAATCAGGGTGATGTTGTCCTCATAGAACGAATTTGGCAGAGCTCCCAGTTTTTCTATTTCCTGAATAACTTGAAAAGTAATGGTATTAATTCTTCTTTAAAGGTTTTGTAAAACTCTGCTGTATACCCATCCGGTCCTGGGCTTTTCTTGGTTGGTAGTCTTTTGATTGCTTCTTCTACTTCATCCATTGATATTGGTCTGTTTAAATTGTGTGTTCCCTTATGACTCAGTGTGGGCAAATCATATGACTTAAGAAATTTATCAATGTCTTCACTATTTTTTATTTTATTGGAATACAGGTTTCCAAATAATTTCTAATTTTCTTCTGTATTTATGTTGCATCTGTTGTGATATTGCCTTTTTCATCCCGTATGTTAGTAATTTGAGTTCTCTCTCTTCTTCTCTTCATTAGCATGGCTAAGGGTCTGTCGATCTTAATTATCTTTTTGAAGAACCAACTTTTAGTTTTGTTAATTTTTTCAATAGTTTCTTTTGTTTCAATTTCGCTCTGATTTTAATTATTTCTTGCCTTCTGCTACATTTGCTGTTGTTTTGCTCTTCCTTTTCTAGGGCTTTGAGATAAAGTGTGAGCTCATTTATTTGTTGTTTTTTTTTTCTTTCTTTTTTTGAGGAATGACCTCCAGGAGATGAATTTACCTCTTAAAACTTCTTTCATTTTGTCCCATAGAATCTGATATGTTGTGTCTGTATTTTCATTTATCTCTAAGAATTTTTTGATTTCCTCCTTTATGTCTTCTGTAACCCATTGATCATTCAGTAACATATTGTTCATTTTGCATGTAATGTATGATTTTTTCTTTTTTCTTTTATCATTGGTTTCCAGTTTCATTCCATTATGATCACAAAAAATTCATGGTATTATCTCCACCCCTTTATATTTACTGAGGGTTGCCCTATGGCAAAACATATGGTCTATTTTTGAGAAGGATCCCTGTGCTGCTGAGAAAAAAGTATATCCACTTGAGGATGGTTGATATATTCTATATATGTCACTTAAGTCTAGGGTATTGATTGTGATATTGAGTTCTATAGTTTCTTTATTCAACTTTTGTTTGGAGGATCTGTCCAATGGTGAGAGACGTGAGTTGAAGTCACCCATAATTATTGTACTGTGGTCTATTTGATTCTTGAACTTGAGGAGAATTTGTTTAATGAACGTCGCAGCACCATTATTTGCTGCGTGAATATTGATAATTGTTATGTCTTGTCAGTGAATGGTTTCTTTTAACAGTATATAATGTCCTTCCTTATCCCTTTTGATTAAATTAGTCTTGAGGTCGATTTTATTCTATAGGAGGATGGCCACCCCTGCTTGGTTACAAGGACTGTGTGCATGGTATAAATTTTCCCAATCTTTCACCTTCAGCTTGTGTATGTCTTTTCCATTCAGATGTGTCCCCTGGAGGCAACTTATTGTTGGATTTGTTTTTTTTAATTCAAGTTACAAGCCTATGTCACTTTATTAGAGAGTTTAAGCCATTAACGTTTAGAGTTACTATTAATATATGGTTTGTACTGCCACCCATATTTGCTTATATCTTTTTTTTAAATTAGTTTGTTTCTCCATGATTAGCTTTTCCCGCCCTCTGTCATTACTGAGGCACTTCCCACTGATGGTTTACATTGTTGATTTTCATTTCTTCCTCGTGTAGTGTTTTGCTCAAGATGCTTTCCAATGCTGGTTTTCTGGCTGCATATTCTTTTAGCTTTTGTTTATCATGAAATATTTTTATTTTGTTGTCTTACATTAAGCTTAATTTTGCTGGATACATAATTCTTGGTTGGCATCCATTGTCTTTCAGTGTTTGAAGTACGTTGTTCCAGGATCTTTTCACTTCCAGCATCTGTGATAAAAAAAAAAAAAACCATTGTTAACCTTTTTGTTTTACCCCTGATTGTAATCTGCCTCCTTTCTCTGGTAGGTTTTAATATTTTCTCTTTGTTTTGTATATTGGATATCTTCATAACAATGTGTCTTGGCATTGGTCTACTGTGATTTTGTGTGCTCAGTGTCCTGTAAGCATCTACAATTTGTTTATCTGTTTCCATTTTTATTTTTGGAAAGTTTTCTCTAATTATTTCATTCAGCAGGTTACTCATTCCCTTGGTTTGAATCTCTGTACCTTCCTCTTTCGGGATGACTCATAAGTTTGTTTTTTTAATGTTATCCCATATCTCTTGGATGTTTTCTCATAATTTTTTACAGCATTTCTTTCTTGGATAGAGTTTTTTCAAGATGATATATTTTGTCTTCATTATCTGACATTCTGACTTCTACTTGCTCCACTCTGTTAGTGATACTCTCAATTGAGTTTTAATTTGGTTTATCATTTCCTTCATTTCTAGAATTATTGTTTGATTTTTCTAATAATCTCTATCTCCTGATAAAGATGCTTAATTTCTTATTTTATCTGTTTATGTAATTCATTTTCAATGCGTTCTTTCACTGTTTGTTTTTGTTGTCTCGTATCCTCTTTAATGTTCCATTACATCTGTCTAAGGTATTCCTTGAGTTCTTTATATGACCATTTTTCTGATGACTCCAGATGCTCTTGAATATTTAGGCTGTCCTTCATTGTTTGTACTTTTTTTCTTCCTTGCTTTTTTATGCTGCTCATGTTACTTCTTGTTCTGTTTGACTACTGAGTTACTGCTTACTCTTATAAATTTATTTGATGCTTGGAAGGAAAGATATTAGAAGGGAAGGGAAGAAGTCACTAAAGAGAATGAGAGTATCCAGGTAGAATTCAAGGAAGGGGTATAATAAAATTGAAAAGAAATGAAAAGACAAAAGAAAAAAATAGAAAATAAAGAAAGAAAATTTTAAGTAATAATGATAATTAAAAAATGAAAATTAAAATTTAAAATAATAATAATAATAATGAAATAAAAAATTAAAAAAATAAAAAACATTAAAAAAGTTAAAGAACAACAACAAAAATGAAAATGAAAGAAAAAGAAAAACATACAAATAATATAATAATAATAATACATGCAGTACTAGAGTTCAATTAACTTCTCTTCCAGTAGGTAAAGCTGTGTGCACTGGGCCAAGCTTCTCCTCTAAATAAGTGGGAACAAATCACTGTGCAGCAGCTCTTCTACCAGACTCGGCGGGTCTCCAATCCTGAGTGCCTAGGGCCTTCTCTTGTGCTTCCTCAAGCCAGGCCCCGCTCACCTTTGACGCTCACCACAATACTGGTTACACACCAGGCCTCTTCTCCTGGTAGCCCTGTTTTAATGAACGCCTGGGCACACTCTCCCTGTTTGCCTCCCTCAGACCCTAAGTTTGTAGAGCTTTGTCCTGAGAACCGCCAGCGAATTTTCCTGTCTTCCGGGAGCCATGCCCCTGGTAGGTGGTGTAAGAGACCTCAATTGTCAGCACTGGTGGGAGTGGTAGCCGGGAATTCCACGCCGCAAGTCCCGAGCCAATCCTGTTTCCCTAGGTCTGGCTATCGTGCTCCTGGGAGAGCTGGGAGGGGCCCTTGAGGTTTCCCCGTGGTGTTGAGAGAGATGGCAATGGGATTACACACTTGTCGCGTTGGTTTCAATGAAGTTATCTCCTCCGCCTGTAATGTCAGTTCTATGCCATGGTGGTATCCCATTAAAATGGTGACCGTTTGTTCCCTTTGCTGGGTGACCAATGCAATGGGTGGGTCCTGACTATCTCTCCCAAGCCCCATTTCAATCCTGTGGCCACTGCCTATGAAGGCTCAGTTGTCTTTTAACTCTGTCAATTCAGAAAGCCCAACCAGTTATTTCAGCAGGAATGTTAGTGCTGAGTCACAAAAACCAGACGAATCTAAGCTTGAATGCAGCCAATCCGGGCTCTGTGTGTGTTCTGAGGGGCCCAGACTGTTCGCCCCAGATTCACAACAGGTCAACATTGCCTAGTGATTCTGAGCAAACAGCATTTAGACAGTTTATGACTTCCTATGCCCGTGCAGCTGAAGAGATCAGAGACTTGATTTCTCCATGCCTGCCTTCATAATGGATCTCCTGTATTGCTACTTTTTAATATCTGTGCATGTGCGTGTTTGTATATATATATATATATATATATATATATATATATATATATATATATACACACTCTTCAGATTTTTCAAAATATGAAATATATGTGTCTTATTATACACTCCCTAAATTCATTCATATTCATATCTGTGGATTTATAATCAACTTTCCACAAGATTATTCTCATAATAATCATCCACCTGCAACACATATTGTTTCCTAGTACTGAAAACTAAATTCAGTGAATGGTGCATACAAACCCTATTATTTCTACATTTACTTAGCCAGTTTAAAATCAATGCAAGTAGATTCCTAGGGGACATGATGTGTATTTTGACTTTCATTTTTATTCAACACTTGTACATTACTATGTCTTCAGTTTATCCACATCATAGGATATATATTTCAGTCACAAATTAGAAAATTTATAGGCATTTGTTTCACGATCAATCACTTCCTGATTCAGAACACATGCATTCCTCCATGTTTCTTGACTGGTCTTTTCATGAGACTTCTTTCCAAACACATTACTTTTGTTTAACACCATCACTTATAAAGCAAAACTCAAACACCATTCATCATAAATCATAATCCTAATATTACCATTAGATATATAACTGGTTGGAATGAATGATTGTATATCAATATAAGATTTCTTATATATTTTCACATGTCATTTCAATCCATTATTTAAAGTGGAATCAGTTATGTTATTTATTCATAGTATGGTCTATTCATGCATTATCTCTATATTCATAGACAGAGGTTACACCTCTTTGTGCCCCTAATACTAATGTATGCGTCTTCAAATTATTGCTCCCAGAAATGGTGAAAGAAATACTCATGTCACCTGATCTACATATTCATTTTATCACAGTAATATTCTGAACAACAAACAAATAAAATATCACACTTATGATTGTACCAAAGCCTAAAAGGAAAGTGAATGTTGATAACTAATAGCATCCATGTCCAGGTTGCCTAATGCTCTCAAATGTCATTCCCATTCATGACGACATATTTGTTTTTTCCTATGATTATATATTCAAACTCAAGCCTGTTGAAAATGTCTAATCCTATCCCTCACGTTATACTTTGCCTGATTTAGTAATGTCTCTATTGACACCTGCTTTCCTACATATTTTCCCCAGTTCATCATTTTGGCTTACTCTTCACATGTGCTGACATTTACATTCACTCTTTCAACAAAACCCTATTGCTAAAGAAGCTTTTTTTTCCAAATCATATACTCACTCTTCATCCTAAACTACTGACTATCTCCCTAATCCTACCAACTATCCCTTTTTGACTGGATGTTCTCTTCTACATTCAATCATCCAAGGTACAAGGTCCTATGCCATTGTATTTCGATTTAACTGAGACAATTGTACAGAACATTATTCAACACTAAGTATCCAAACCAAGGGCCCAATGCCCTTCTGGGCTTCAAATCTTTCTTAGATTCCCGTTTTTATACATATATTTCACCTATATATTCTTATAAATATCACAGGTTCCCAATCCCATTATTCATCCTGCAGAATGATTCCTAACCCAAATCGAAAATATTATTAACCCTAACCATACACTAACTTTGCAGGAGAGCAGGAACAGTGTGGGTATTAAACTACAGGAATCTAGGGGATCTTCACCTGCTGAGAAACTCAAATGTTCATGCAGAAATAATCCCCGGTGAAGATGAAGGCAGCTATGAAGTACCTCAGAAAGCAAAAGTCAACTTCCATGGCAATCATCCTGGTCAGGATGAAGGGTTGTGTCTGAATCATTCTCTCTCTTCTTAATGTATAGAACATGGACCAAACCAGTCCTGTGTGGAAGCTTTTCCCGAGTGCTTATGGTTGATATAACATTCTAACTAGAGAAAGTGCCACATGAAAATCGGGGCAGCCTCCACCTCATGGTACTTTTGGAAGCAACAAAGTGGTTGCCAAGGCAGTGACATCATTCAGATCCTGAAGAAAGTGATCTCACCTCACTTCCTTGGTGAGGGAACTCTCTGAACTTGGGATCCAGGAAGCCAGGCACCCAGAGACAGTCCCTGTTCTAGTCCCAGTGGTCTCACATGTTTGGAATTACCAAGGACAGAGTCAGTCTTTCTTGGTACCTACAGATGTGAGGATGTCCAAATGCCAGGAAACCTCTGAAGAGGGGCTTTCCCTGAGAAAGCAGGTAGTGGATCATTTTCTGAGAATAGGTAGGAAAGGCGGTTTGTTTGGTATGGTGTGGAATATTTCTATTAAGTCCTTTGACAAGGTGAGTGTTTCTATGTGTGTGTATCCCACTGAGTCCATTGTTGTAGACATTAGAAAAGACAATGCATCAATGGATGTGTCCTGTCTAGTAGAAAGCTCCCCAGCATTCATCCTGCCCAATTCATGAGTGGACTCTGGCTTGCCTTATGGATGGGCAACACCTACAAGCTTCCTAATTTCCTGTTTTCTCTCTCAATTCAGCCCACTCTCCAGAATAGTATCATGGTTTTGTGTCCAAGATTTGTACCACCTCCAAGATCTGTGACATGGCTATGTACTGGATAGCTGAAGGAAATGGCTAGCATCTCAGAAATCTCAGATATCTGTTGACCAGGAAAGTCTCAGTGGAGAAACCCTGCTTTGGTCCTTTTGCTTAACTATTGTTCTGTTGAATGTCAGGAAGTTTTTTGCCTCAAGCCACCACTTTGTGAACCCTGAAGAAAACAGTTTTCAAATGGAAATGAATGGGCATCACCTGTGGCTCTTTGCTTAATTGCTTAGGATTGGGATATGTCTGAATCAGCCTGTTGGCCCTGTGTGACGCTGTGGCTTAGATTCTCATCATCTGATGGATCTAAAGATAGATCCCATGCGTGCATCCAAAACCAAAATGGCAAAAAGATCAGATATTGTTGATGAACTCTCTTGCCTTCCTCTGGTAGGTTCCAGATATCCATCAAGTGAGAATAGGGATTCTTTGGGTCAAATGAGTTCTTCAAAGCCCTGCAGAGGCTAGGCCATAGGTGCTTGATTATCATGACTCCAATTCACTTAAAGAATCTAAACCCCAAAGCTAGAAGGCCTCAAGTTGGAGAAGCCAAGCAATATTAAAGGTAGGCCTATTTGATTACTCCTGGTTCACAGGAAGAGAGTCCAGGCCACCCTTACTTTAGGCAAATGCGGTGCAAGGAGCTTATTTTGGACACTGTCGTGGGCTGCATCCCTTATGGAAACCTCCAGCCAGAGGATATAATGAGTGTCTATTTGGAAGAAGATGAGGGCCATGTGAGAGTGTTTTGGTTTTAATTGTGGACATTTGTCTGGCGGTTGGAAGAGATCACTCGGTCCACCTAGGCTTGCACTCTGGTGTGATTCCCCTTAGAGACTGAGTTCTTTTACTGATCTCAGAGAATTATTGCCAGGAATTGTGTTGGAATTTTAGATGGCCATGCATGAGAGTTGCCCTTGGAAAGTGACATCTAGGCCATAGTTGACTTTCCACAGAGCACAGGGAATCTCAGCCAGGATAACACATGATATTATTCTTAAAGACTTGGCAGCCATATTTGAGAGTCAAAACACACATGGACCATACTTTGTAGACCTCAATGGGCCTGGCTTAATCTGACTTTTGGCCACTTTTGGAAGCCTTGCCTGTAAGAATTCTCCAGAGTTTTCATTTAATGGTTTCTGAGTGAATTGAAATCCACAGTGCCTCCAACTTCATCCTTGAAAATTGGCTATATCAATACCATGAAATTTTTGAAATTCCCATGACCGGGTAGCACTGGAGAACATTTGGATGTCCTCTTGCTGATCATGAGTATACAGGACAGTGCCTTGATTGACTGGGTTTTATGAAAATGGTGTAGAACAGAGATTCCACTAAGTTGGATCTTGCTGAGTAGTTGTTCTAGAGCAGTGGTTGGCAGGTGTGTGATAAAACATCTGTGGTGGGGGCATGTGGATCTGCCATTGGCTTCCAAATGGATTGTGACTGACATTTTGCAGTCAGTAGAACCTTATATGTAAAAGCATATTGTTATATGGAGAGGTTTCAGGGCAATGTTCAGAATCAGGATGCTATGGTCAATAGGGCAAGTTATGTGGGATAGAAGCCTGGTTGGTGCATTCTCCTGCAGAACTCGACACACCACACTTGACAGAACTCACTTCAGCACTGTGTCCCAGGTGAACCCTTGTATTTAATGAAGCAAATACCAAACTCCCAGTGCAGCAGCAAGAAACACCACGAAAGTGGAGGATGACCAAATGAATTTACAGTCCACACGGGGAGACACCTAGAATCCAGTGGCCACAGTATACCTACAAATAGAAAATTCAGCACTGCTGCCTCATGTTTATTGGAAAATAAGAAACCATGTCATCCAGGTCACATAGATGCAGAACCAGATTTGATGGTCTCACTACATATGAAGCTAATGCTTCTGACAACAGCATATATTTCATTGACCAACCTCACAGGCAGTTTCTTCAGATGTTAGGCTGGCAGAAATTCATGTTTTTGGAGTGATTACCCTGTCCCTTACTTTTGGAAACTCCTCTACCAACTCCAAATTTGTGAACTTCTGAGCATTTTCCATTCCACATATGTATTCACAGATTTTCTAAATGTTCTCCTCTAATTGTGTCTTATGTACGGCGAAGGTAATGTCAAGGCATTATTCTGAATGAGAGTGGGAAGATTTTTGTGTAGCCCATATTTGCATACACATTGGATACATTTTCCAATTTTCCATTTGAAATACTGAATCCCTGACACTAACACATGCCCTACTAGACTTTGACTTCTTATCCTAATTTGATGGAGAATAATAACCCAAACAGAATACAAATACAAGAGGTTCACAGGAGGCATGGTGTATAATTGGACTTGCCTTTCATATGATAAATTGTAGGTGTTATAAATCTAGCGAATTTTAATTGAAATAGTTCTCCATGTGTTTTCAAAGTTAACAAATATGTGAATAACTGTCTCCCTTTCTCTGTAGCCTATTCATCACATGTATTTTTATAAGCACATACAGAATTCTACCTGGTATCAGTCGTACATTTGGTGAGGTGGCTGGCTTGGCAGATACAAATTGTGAGAAGAGATCACTCCTACTTAACGCTGTTGGAACTGAAAATTCAACATATGGGTGAGCTTTTTAGTTAAACAACATGAATCCATGTACATTTAAATGAATATTTTTGGATCTGTGGATGATATATATTTCATGGTGAATTTCAATTCACATACATAATGCTACTTTTTAATGTCTGTGTGTGTGTGTGTCTGTGTGTATATATATATATATATATATATATATATATATATATATATATATATATTCACTCTCCAGATTTTTCAAAATATTTAGTATATTTTTCTTTTTATACCCTCCCTAAATTCATTCATATTCATGTATGTGGATTTATAATCAACTTTTCACAAGATTATTCTCAGAAATATTCCTCCACCTGAAATACATATTTTTTTCCTTCTACTGAAAACTAACTTTGGGGGATCACATGATGGCGGCGAATGGAGTGCATTACCCCCATGTACCACGTCACTGTGCGGGAAAATGACGAGTTAGAACGGCTAAAACCTATCTTGTTAGGAATTTCCAGCAAATTTGGGGTGCTCCAAAACCTAGTGGACATATATCCATCTCACGAGGATCAGCTACGGGGGCTCAAACGCGAGTGATTTTTCCGCACGGAGGGTCATGCTGCTTATTCAGCAAATTGCCCTGCAGCTAGAGTGTGTGGCGCGCACTGGGAAAAGACGAAATAGCATCGCAAATATACAGTGGTGCGGATTCTATGGGCTCCTGCCCGCTATGCAATTACTGTGCTCAGTGCTGAATTCTGGGATTGAGACGGGGATGGATGTGGTCCAATTCCGTTCTCCATACCGGTCAGACCACAGAGGAAGCCAGTGTCCACCATCTTGAAGAGCTGACGTCACCATCCCTGTTTTCGACTGATCGCAGCTCATTCAGCTATAGAACAGGTAATTTCAGGATTCCATTCACCTTTGCTTCGCAGACAAATTACTCAGGCTCAGTGCTAAAGAACCCGCAGAAACTGCGTCTTGGAGCCTGCTCCTATTAGAACATACACTGAGCCCAGAGCGGCCAAATTTGGCCTCCCTGAACTGATCTGGCCCAGGGCTCAAGAACCCGTGGAAACTGCTTCCCGGTCGGGGTCTTGCTGAATAATGTGGAGGTAAATATCAACCGAGCCTTCATAGGCAGTGGCAACAGGATTGAGACGAGGCTTGTGAGGGCAAGTCAGGACTCACCCATTGCTTTGGTCACCCAGCAAAGGGAACGAAATGCTGCCTTTTGCATGGGATACCAACATGGCAGAGATCTGATGTCATCAGAAAGCAGCGGAGGAGATAACTTCATTAATACCAGCGGTGACAGAAACAGTTGGTCTCCTGGTAAAGAAAGTGAGTCAGAAACACTCGAGTCTCTCTCACTTTGTCATCAAGCCAGAGGGGCAGAGCAGAGCCGCTGCCCATGCCTGGAACAGGCCCAGCGACACACCTGCATGATACTCACTTCACTCCAATTGGAATAGAGGCAGAGGAGAGCCACCAGGGTGCCCAGAACAGGCCAAGCGACCAGCAGGCATGGTAGTCACGTCACCTCAATTGGAGTAATTGCAGAGCAGAGCCTTCTCCAGCACCTAGTACAATCCAAGTGGCCCACCGGCATGGTAGTCACATAACCCCAATAGGAGTAGGCGCAGAGCAGAGTCTTTGCCCATGGTGCCCGGAACAGGCCCAGCAACCTGCCGGCTTCGTAGTCACGACACCCCAATTGGAGTAGCGGCAGAGCAGAGCCACCACCCGCGCCCTCAAGGTAGACAAATCTGCACCCGACCAGCAGAAGAGGCCCAGCGGCCTGCCAGCGCGGCAGACACTTCACCCCATTTGGAGTAGGGGCAGAGCAGATCCATCGCCCATGCCCGTAAGGTAGGCAGACCTGCGACCGACGGCAGAACAGGCCCACCCACCCGCCGGCATGGTAGTCACGTCACCCCAATTGGAGTAGGGGCAGAGCAGAGCCGCCGCCCGCGCCTCTAAGGTAGGCAGACCTGAGACCGACTGGCAGAACACCCCAGGGGTCCATGGGTGTGGTACACACGTCACACCAATTAGAGGAGGGGCTTAGCAGAGCCGCTTCCCGCGCCTACAGGGTAGGCAGACCTGCGACCGATCAGGAGAACAGGCCCAGCGGCCCATCAGCATGGTAGATAGATCACCCCAATTGGAAGAGCACAACAGCCACACCCCGCACCTGCAAGGAAGACTTTTCAAATATACAAGAGCAATATAAATATATAGGGGGAAAATTTCAAAATCACAACAGTTTCACCAAGCAGAAAGAAACGCGAGCCGTATGAAAAGACAAAGAAAAAAGGACCACAAGCAATGCAGGTCAACACAACTTTAGAAGAGGTAATAGCTGCAGCAGATGGAATGTCAGATAAAAAACTCAGGATATACATGCTTCAGATAATCTGGAGTCTCAAGGAAGACATTAGACAGCAAAATCAGACAATGAAAGATCACTTCGACAATGAATTACACAAACAAATCCAAGAAGCAAAAGATCAATTATACAGGGAGATAGAAGTTGTGAAAAATGACAAACAGAAATCCTAGAAATGCAGGAAGCAATAAAACAACTTAAAAACTCAATTGAGAACACTACCATCAGAGTAGAACACTTAGAAGATAGAACATCAGACAATGAAGACAAAGTATTTCAACTTGAAAAGAACATAGACAGCTCAGCAAGACTGTTAAGAAACCATGAACAGAACATCCGTGAAATATGGGATAACATAAAGAGACCAAACTTAAGAGTCATTGGGATACAGGAAGGTATAGAGGTCCAAACCAAAAGAATGAGCAATGTATTTAATGAAATAATACGAGAAAACTTCCTAGACTTGAAGAATGAGACAGACTCCCAAGTCCTAGAAGCCAACAGGACGCCGAATGTGCAAAATCATAAGAGATCCACACCTAGACGCATTATAATGAAGATACCCAACGTACAGAATAAAGAGAGAATTTTAAAAGCTACAATTGAAAGGAAGCAGATTACATTTAGGGGTAAAGCAATTAGGATAACAGCTGATATTTCAACACAGACTCTGAAAGCTAGAAGATCCTTGAAATATATGTTTTTGTCAGGAGCTTTAGCTTCATTTCTAGTGAAAGCATCAAAGCTGTGTCTGCATCTATGTAACCTGGAGAACATGGTTTCTTATTTTCCAAAAGACATGAGGCGGCAGTGCTGAATTCACTCTTTGTAGGTAAACTGTGGCCACTGAAGGCTAAGTGTCTCCCCGTGTGGACTGTGAAGCCATTTGTTCATCCTCCACTTTTCATGGTGTTTCTTGCCGCTGCACTGGGAGTTTGGTATTTGTTTCACTAAATAAAATGAGTTCAACTGAGACCCAGTGCTGGAGGGAGTTCTGTCATGTATGGTGGGTCAGGGTCTGCAGGAGAATTCACCAACCATGATTCTATCCCACATAGATTGCCCCCTTGATCATAGCAACCTGATTCTGAACATTGCCCTGAAAATCTCCATATAAAAAGATGCCTTTACATGGAGAGGTTTCAGACATATAAGGTTCTACTGGATGCATCATGTCAGTCTCAAGCCCTTTGGAAGTAATGGCAGATCCACATGGCCCCACAAGAGATGTTTTATCACACACCTGCACACCACCTGCACACACACCACTATTCAGTAGGCTACAAGTTACTGGCATTTCTGTTCTACACCATTTTCATGAAACCCAGATAATCAAGGCACTATCTGGTACACTCATGATGAGCAAAAGGACATCAAAGGTTCTCCAGTGCCACCTGGTCATTGGAATGGCAAAAAATTCATGGTATTTATGTAGCCACTTTTCAAGGATGAAGTTGGAAGCACTGTGGGTTTCAATTCATTCAGGAACCATTAAATGGTGAGGAAGCTCATTTCAATAAAAGATCTGGAGAACTCTCACAGGCAATTTTTCCCAAGGAGTGAGCTAGATCTCAGTTTAGAAGGGCGAATCTCATTAGTGGCCTATTCCACTGCCACACAAATGACCGCAATTGAAACCAAAACACTCCCACATGACCCTCATCTTCTGCCATAGAGACACTCATCATAACCTCTTGCTGCAGGTTTTCATGAGGGATGCAGCCCAAGACAGTGTCCAAAATAAGCTCACTTACCCCTCAATTGCCTAAAGTCAGGGTGGCCTGGACACCCTTCCTGTGAACCAGGAGTGATCAAATAGGCCTGCCCTTAATACTGCTCTGCTTCTCCATTTTGACTGTACTGATTGTTGAGTATAAATTCTTTGTGTGAATTGGAGTCATGAGAAAATCCAAGCACCTATGCATTAGCCTCTTCAGGGCTTTGAAAAACTCATTTGACCCAAATGATATCTATTCTCACTTGATAGAGGTCAGGACTTACAGAGGAAGGCAAGAGACTTCATCCACATTGACTGCTCTTATGGCCATTTTGGTTTTGGATTCAGAGATGGGATCTTTCTGTAGATCTGTCAGGTGCCGAGAATCTAAGCCCCAGCCTCACATAGGGCCAAGGGGCTGATTCAGACACATCCCTTTTGAAGCAATTAAGCAAACAGCCACAGGTGATGCCCATTCATTTTCATTTGAAAACTGTTTTCTTCAGGCTTTACAAAGGGGTTGCCTGAGGCAAAGAAATTCCTGACATTCAGGGCAACAGAACAAAAGGTTAGCAAAAGGCAGAAAGCAGGGTTTCTCCACTGAGACTTTACTGGTCACACTGATATCTGAGTTTTCTGAGATGCTCCCATTGCCTTCAGCTATCCAGTACATGGCCATGTAACAAAGCTTGGAGGCGGTACATATCTTGGACACCAAACCATGAGACAATTCCGGAGAGTGGCCAGAATTCAGGAAGAAAACTGGAGCTTAGGAAGATAGTAGGTGTTGTCCATTCATAAGGCAAGCTGCAGTCCATTCATCAATTGCGCAGGATGAATGCTGGGTAGCTTTCTACTAGACAGGGCACTTCCATTGATGCATTCTCTTTTCAAATGTCAACAACCACGGACACAGTGGGATACACTTTTAGAAACCCTCGCCATGTCAAACGACTTTCTAGAAACAATCCACTCAAAAACAAACAATCCACCATCCCTACCTATTCTCAGAACATGAGACAAAACCACAAACTCACACCCACACCCACAAAGCACCTCCTTCCCAGAAGTAGGTCTTTGATTATCCGGAGTTTCCTCTGACTGGTGGGCCATACCATGTTCCCCCGAAATGGCCTGTACTTTCTCAGATTTGGTGTCTTTGCCAGAACAACTACCTGCTTTCTCAGGAAACACCTGTCTTCATAGCTTTCCTGGCATTTGGCCATCCTCACATCAGTTGGTACCAATAAAGACTGACTCTGTCCTTGGTAAATCCAATCAAGTGTGCCAACTGGGACTGGCACTGGCTCTGGGGGCCTAGCTTCCTGGTTCCCAAGTTAAGAGAGTTCCACTACAAAGGAAGTGAGGTGAGGTCACTTTTTTCAGGAACTGAATGAGGTCACTGCCTTGGCAACTACTTTGCCCTAACAGTTGCTTCCAAGGGTCCCATGAGATGGATGCTGCCCCAATTCCTGTGACATTTTTACAAGTTAGAATGGTATATCAACCATAGTCACCCAGGAACAGCTCTCCACACAGGCTTGGTTTGGTCCATCTTCTCTACATTAAGAAGAGAGAGGCTGATTCAGACACAACCCTTCATCCTGACCAGGCTGTTTGCCATGGAAGATGACCTTTGCTCTCTCAGGTCCTTCATACCTGCCTACATGTTTTCCAGGGATAATTTCTGCATGGACCATTGAGGTTCTAAGTAGGTGGAAGATCCCCTGCATCCCTGCATTGTAAGACCAACTCTGTTCCAGCTCTTCTGTAATGTTATATTGAGGGAACAGTGTATGGTTATGCTTAATAACCAGTTCGATTTGGGTTAGGAATCATTCTACGGGATGTATAATGCTATTGGGTAACTGCAATACTTACAAGAATATATAGGTGAAATATAAGTATGAAAACAGAAATCCAGGTAAGATTTGAAGTCCAGAAAGTCATTGGGTCCTTGATTGGATTACTTAGCTTGAATTACGTTCTGCACAGGTATCTCAGATAAATTGATATACAATGGCATAGGAACTTGTACCTTGGATGATTGAATGTAGAAGAGAACATCCCCTCAAACAGAGATAGTCAGTAGGATCAGGAAGATAGTCGGTAAGTATCGGAAGAACAATGAGTATAGGATTTGGACCAAAAGTTATTTAGCAATAGGGTTTTGGTTAGAGAGTGAATTTTAATAACAGCACATGTGAAGCGTCTCTAACAATGATGAAGTGGGGAAAATATGTAGGAATGCAGATATCAATAGAGACATTAGAAAATCAGGCAAAGTATAAAGTGAGTGATAGGATTAGATATTTTCAACAGGGTTGAGGTTGAACATATAATCTTAGGAAGAAACAAATATGTAGTCACCAATCGGATTGACATTTGAGAGCATAAGGCACCCTGGACATGGATGTTTTTAGTAATCCATGTTCACTTTCTATTTAGGATTTTGTAGAATCATAAGTGTGACCTTTGAATTTTGTGTCTAGAATATTACTGTGATGAAATGTATATGTAGATCAGGTGACATGAGTATTTCTTCCACCATTTCTGGAAGCAATATTTTGAAGATGTATAAATTTGTATTGGGGCTACAAAAAGGTGCACCCTGTGTCTATGAATACAGAGGAAATGCATGAATAGACCATACTGTGAATAAATAATAAAACTGGTTTCAACTTGAAATAATAGATTGAAATAAATTTGAAAACAAATAAGAAATCTTATATTAATATACAATCATTCATTCCAACCCATTATACATCTAATGGAAATATGAGGATTTTGGTTTATCATGAAAAGTGTGTGACTTTGCTTCAAATTGATTATGAAAATCGAAAATAATTTGTTTGGAAAGAAGTCTCATGAAAAGACCAGTCAAGAAACCTGGAGGAATACATGTGTTCTGAAGCAGGAAGCGATTGAAAGTGAAACAAATGCCTATAAATTTGCGAAATTGTTGATGAAATATATGTCCTATGATGTCCATAAACTTAAGAAAGAGTAATGTACCAGTGTGGAATAAAAACGAACGTCAAAATACACAACACGTCCAATAGAATTCTACATGCATTGATGTTAAACTGGTTCAGTTACTGTAGAAATATTAGGATTTGAAGGCACCAATCACTGTAGTTAGTTTTCAGTACTAGGAAACAAATATGTACTTCAGGTGGATGAATATTTCTGAGAATAATCTTGTGAAAATTTTATTATAAATCCACATACATGAACATGAATGAATTTTGGGACTCTAAATAAGACACAAATATTTCATATTTTGAAAAATATGGAGACTATATATATATATATATATATATATATATATATATATATATATATATATTTACACACACACACACACACACAAAACACACACACAGACTTTAAAATGTAGTAATATATGCCAATAGAAATCCATCATGAAATATATATCATCCACAAATGCAAAAATATATATTTTACAGAATATGGATTTATGTATAATTTTGTTCAACTAGGAAGCTCACCCATAGGTTGAATATTCAGTTCCAAAGCGTTTAGGAGGAGTGATCTCTTCTCACAATTTGTATTTGCTGAGGAAGCCACCTCACAAAAATGTAGGTGTGATACCAGGTAGCTTTCAGTATGTGCATATAAAAATACATATGTTGAATAGGCTACAGAGAAAGGGAGTCAGTAATACACATATTTTGAACTTTAAAAACACATGGAGAACTATTTAATTAAAAATTGACTAGATTTATAACACATAAACTTTATCATGTAAAAGGCAAGTCCAAATATACATCATGCCTCCTTTGAACTGCTTGTATTTATATTCTGTTTGTGTTATTTTTCTCCATCATATTAGGATTAGTAGCCAGAGTCAAGTAGGGTATGGGATAGTGTCAGGGATTCTGTATTTTGAATGGAAAATTGGAAATTGTATCAAATGTGTGTGCAAATATGTGCAACCCAAAACTTCCCACTCTGATCCAGAACAATGCCTTGACATTACCTTCGCTCCAAGGAAGACACAATTAGAGGAGAAGAGTTAGAAAATTTGTGAATACATGTCTGGAATGGAAAATGCTCAGGAGTTCACAAACTTCGAGATGGTAGAGGAGTTTCCAAAAGCAAGGGACATGGTAAACACAACACCAACATGGAGCTCTTCTGGCCTAAAGACTGTTTGAGAAACTGCATGTGAGATTGGGCACTTGAAATATAAGTTGTTGTCAGAAGTTTTAGCTTTCTTTCTAGTGAGACCATCAAAGATGGGTCTGCATCTATGTGACCTGGACGACATGTTTTCTTATTTTCCAATGAACATGGGGCAGCAGTGCTGAATTCTCTCTTTGTAGGTAAACTGTGGCCACTGGGGGCTTAGTGTCTCCCCGTGTCGCTTTGAAGACATTTGGTCATCCTCCACTTTTCGTGGTGTTTCTTGCTGCTGCACAGTGAGTTTGATATTTGCTTTACAAAATACAAGGAGTTCAACTGGGACACAGTGCTGCAGGGAGTTCTGTCACTTGTGGTGGGTTAGAGTCTGCAGGAGAATGCACCATCCAGGCTTCTATCACTCATTGCTTGCTACATTGCCCCCTTTTCCATTGCAACCCAATTCTGAACATTGCCCTGAAACCTCTCTATATAACAAGGTGCCTTTACATAAATGGGTCTGCTGGCTGCTGCAAGTCAATCACATGCTATTTGGAAGCCAATGGCAGATCCACATGGCCCCACCACAGATGTTTTGTCACACACCTGCCCACAACTGCTCAACGCGCACTACTCAGAAGGTTCCAACTTACTGGCATCTCTGTTCTATGCCATTTTCATGAAACCCAGTAAATCAAGGCCCAGTCTGGTACACTCATGATGAGCATCAGGAGATCTAACTGTTCTCCAGTGCCACCTGGTCATGGGAATTTTAAAAATTTCATGGTATTTATCTAGCCATTTTTCAAAGAGGAATTTGGAGCCACAGTGGGTTTCAATTCATTCATGAACCATTAAATGTTGTGGAAGCTCATTTCAATGAAAGATCTGGAGAACTCTCACAGGCAATGCTTCCCAAAGAGTGGCCTAAAGGTCACATGAGGCCAGGCCCATTGAGGTCTACAATGTGAGGTCCATGGGTGTTTTGACTCTCAAATATGCCTGCCAAGTCTTTCAGAATAAAATCCGGGTATATCCTGGCTGACATTCTCAGTGCTTTGTGGAAAGCCACCCTGGGCTTAGATCTCAGTTTCAAAGGGCAAGTCTAATGCGTGGCCTCCTAAAATCCCAACACAATTCATGTGAATACTTCTCTGAGGTCAGTTCCAGAACTCAGTCTCTAAGGTGAATCAAACCCGAGTTAAAGCCCAGGTGGACCCAGTCTTATCTTCCAACAGCCAAATAAATGACCACAATTAAATCCAAAACACTCCCACATTGCCCTCATCTTCTTCCATATAGACACTCATCATTACCTCTGGCTGGAGGTTTCCATGAGGGGTAAAGCACAAGACAGAGTCTGAAATAATCTAACTTGCCCTCATTTGCCTAAAGTCAGTGTGACCTGGACACCCTTTCTGTAAACAAGGAGTGATTTAATAGGCCTGCCACTAATACTGCTCTGCTTCTCCAATTTGAGGCCTACTGACTGTCATGTATAGATTCTTTATGTGATTTGGATTCATTAGAAAACCCAAGCACATATGGGCTAGCCTCTGCAGGGCTTTGAAGAACTCGATTAATTCAAAGGATCCCCAAATTCACTTGTTGGAGGTCAGGAACCTAACAGAGAAAGGCAATAAACTTCATCTACAATGACTGATTTTTTAGACATTTTGGTTTTGGATGAACACATGGGATCTTTCTTAAGATCCATTAGGCGCTGAATATCTAAGACACAGCCTCACACACGGCCAAGAGGCTGATTCACACACATATCTCTCAAAGCATTTTAGCAAACAGCCACAGGTGATGCCCATTCATTTCCATTTGAAAACTGTTTTCTTCAGGATTCACAAAGGGGTGGCCTGAGGCAAAGACCTTCCTGACATTCAGGGCAACAGAGGAATAGGGAAGCAAAAGGCCCAAAGCCGGTTTTCTCCACTGAGACTTTCCTTGTCACACTGATATCTGAGTTTTCTGAGATGCTCCCTTTCCTTTCAGCTATAGAATACATTGGCCATGTCACAGAGGTTGGAGGTGGTACATAACTTGGACAAAAAACCATGAGCCTACTCTGGAGAGTGGCCAGATTCAGAAAGAAAACAGGAACTTAGGAAGATAGTACGTGTTGCCCATTGATAAGGCAAGTCACAGTCCATTCATAAATTAGGCAGGATAAATGCTGGAATTCTTTCTACTAGACAGGACACATCCATAGATGAATTCTCTTTTCTAATGAATACAACCACGGACACAGAGAGTTACACAGATATAGAAACACTCACATTGTCAAAGGAATTACTAGACACAGTCCACTCCAAACCCAACAAACTGCCTTTCCTACTTATTCTCAGAACATGAGAAAAAACCACAAACTCACTCCCACACCCACAAAGACACCTCCTTCCCCCAAGTAATTCTGTGACTATCCTGAGTGTCGTCTGACTGGTAGGCCATACTATGTACCCCCAAATGGCCTGTCCTGTCTCAGATATGGTCTCCTTGGCCAAATCTGCGACGTTGTCAGGAGCCAGAAATGGGAAAGTACATTTTTCTCAGGAAAGGCCCCTCTACAAAGCTCTCCTGGCATTTGGCCATCCTCACATCAGTAGGTTCCAGGAAACACTGATTCTGTCCTTGGTAAATCCAAACAAGTGACCTCAATGGGACTGGGACTGGGACTGGCTCTGGTTGCCTGGCTTCTGCACACAAGTTCAGAGAGTTCCATCACCAAGGAAGAGAGGTGAGATCACTTACTTCAGGTAGTGAATGAGGACACTGCCTTGGCAATCACTTTGTCCTAACAGTTGCTTCCAAGGGTCCCATGAGATAGAGGCTGCCCCTACTTCCTGTGACACTTTCACAAGTTAGAATGGTGAATCAACCATAGGCACCCAGGAACAGCTCTCCACACAGGCCTGGTTTGGTCCATTTTCTCTACATTGAGAACAGAGAGGCTCATTAAGATACAACCCTTCATCCTGACCAGGTTGTTTGCAATGGAAGATGAGTTTTGCTCTTTAAGGTCCTTCATAGCTGCCTATATCTTCTCCAGGGATCACATCTGCATGGACCTTTGAGTTTTTCAGCATATGGAATATCCCCTACATTCCTGTATTGTAAGACCAACACTGTCCCTGGTCTTTTGTTAAGTGAGATTGTGGGAACAGTGTATGTTTAGGGTTTAATAACATGTTTGATTTGGGTTAGGAATCATTCTGCTGGATGAATAATGGTATTGGGAACCTGTGATATTTATTAAAACATAGACATAAAATATAAGTATGAAAACAGAAATCTAGGTAAGATTTGAAGCTCAGAAGGGCATTGAGCTGTTGATTGTGATACTTAGCTTTGAATTATGTTCCGCATATATGTCTCAGATAAATCGATAATCAATGGCATAGGACCTTGTACCTTGGATGATTGAATGGAAAAGAGAACTTCCACTCAAACAGGGAAACTCAGTAAGATTAGGAAGATAGTCAGTAGCTTTCAGAAGAAGAGTGAGTACAGGATTTGGACCAAAAATTCTTTATCAATAGGGTTTCGCTTAGAGAGTGAAAGTAAATATCATCACATGTGAAGAGCCACTCACATGGTGAACTGGGGAAAATATTTAGGAAAACAGACATCAATAGAGACATTAGGAAATCAGGCAAAGTATAGAGTGAGTGATAGGATTAGACATTATTAACTGCATTTAGGTTGAATATATAATTTTAGGAAGAAACAAATACGTAGTCACCAATAGGATTGATATTTGAGACTATTAGGCAAACTGGACCTGGATGTTTTTAGGAATCCATGTTCAGTTTCCATTTAGGCTTTGGTACAATCATAAGTGTGACTTTTGCTTTTTGTGTCCAGAATATTACTGTGATACAATGTATATGTAGATAAGGTGACCTGAGTATTTCTTCCACCATTTCTGGGAGCAATATTTTGAAGATGTATAAATTAGTATTCGGGGAACAAACAGGTGCACTCTTTGTCTTTGAATATGGAGAATATGCATGTATAGACCATACTGTGAATAAATAATATAACTGGTTCCAACTTCAAATAATGGATTGAATTGAAATGTGAAAATATACAGGAAATCTTATATTGATATACAACCATTCATTCCAACCCGTTTAACATCTAATGGTAATATGAGGATTATGGTTTATCATGAAGAGTGTGTGAGTTTTGCTTAAAATTGATTATGGAAATTGAAAATATTTTTTTTGGAAAAAAGTCTCATAAAAAGACCAGTCAAGAAACCTGGAGAAATACATGTGTTCTGAAGCAGGAAGTGACTGAAAGTGAAACAAATGCTTATAAATTTGTGAAATTGTAGATGAAATACATATCCTCTGATGTGAATTCACTGAAGGAATAGTAATGTACCAGTGTTGAGTAAAAATGAACGTCAAAATAAACATCATGTCCCATAGGAATCTTTTTGCATTGATGTTAAACTGAGTCAGTTAATGTAGAAATATTAGGATTTGAATGCACCATTCACTGAATTTAGTTTTCAGTCCTAAGAAACAAATATGTATTTCAGGTGGATGAATATTTCTGAGAATAATCTTGTGAAAATTTGATTATAATTCCACATACATGAACATGAATGAATTTGAAAATTTGATTATAATTCCACATACATGAACATGAATGAATTTTGGGACTGTACATAAGACACATCTATTTCATATTTTGAAATATATGGAGAGTGTGCATATATATATATATATATATATATATATATATATATACAAGAGTGTGTATACACACACACACACACACAAAACAGACATTAAAAAGTAGCAATATATATGCCAATTGAAATTCTTCATGAAATATATATCATCCACAGATCCAAAAATCTTCATTTTACTGAGCGTGGATTTATGTGTAATATTGTTTAACTAGGAAGCTCACCCATATCTTAAATTTTCAGTTACAACATCGTTTAGAAGGAGTGATCTCTTCTCATAATTTGTATCTGCCAAGTCAGCAACCTCACAAAAATGTACGTGTGATACCAGGTAGGATTCTATATGTGCATATAAAAATACATGTGCTGAATATGCTACAGAGAAAGGGAGACAGGAATTCACATATTTGTCAACTTTAAAAACACATTGAGAGAGGGAGGGGCAGATCTGCCAATCGCTCCTTCAAGGTAGGCGGACCTGCGACCCACCGGCTGAACAGGACCAGTGGCCCGCCACCGTGGAAAACACATCGCCCTGGTTGGGGGAGGGGCAATGCCGCCGGGCCTGCAAGGTAGGCAGACCTGTGACCCACAGCAGGACAGGCCCAGCAATCTGCGGAGGGGCAGAGACGCCCTCTGCGCCTGCAAGGTAGGTGGACCTGCAACCACCGACAGACCAGGCCTATGGCCCGCCAGCATGGTAGACACATCGTCCCGGTTGGGGGAGGGGCGGAGCAGCCACAGGCGCCTGCAAGGTAGACAGACCTGCAAGGGACAGACAAAACAGACCCAGTGGCCCGCGGATGGTCAAAGCTGCCGCCCACGCCTGCAAAGTAGCCCGACTTGCGACCCACTGGCAGAACAGGCCCAGTGCCTGCAGAGGGGCAGAGTTGCTGCTCGCACCTTCAAGGTAGGCAGACCAGCTACCGACTTACAGAACAGGCCCAGCAGCCTGCTGGTGTGGTAGGCACATTGTCCCAATTGTAGGAGGGGCAGAGCCACCACCCGTGCCTGCGAGGGAGATTTTGAAACTATACAAGAGCAATATAAATATATAGGGGAAAAATTCAATAACACAACAGTTTCACCAAGCAGAAAGGAATATGAACAGTATGAAAAGACAAGGAAAGAAAGGACCATAAGCAATGCAGGTAAAGTCAACGTTAGAAGAGGTAATATCTGCAGAAGATGGAATGTCAGATAAAGAACTCAGGATATACATGCTTCAGATGATCTGGAGTCTCAAGGAAGACATTAGAGAGCAAAATCAGACAATGAAAGATCACCTTGATAATGAATTACATAAAAAAAATCCAAGAAGCATAAGATCAACTATACAGGGAGATAAAGATTATAAAATCAAACAAACAGAAATCCTAGGAATGCAGGAATCAATAAACCAACTTAAAAACTCAATTGAGAATACTACCAGCAGAGTAGAACACTTAGAAGATAGAACATCAGACAATGAAGACAAATTATTTCAACTTGAAAAGAACACAGACAGCTCAGCAAGACTTTTAAGAAACCATGAGCAGAACATCCAAGAAATATGGGATAACATAAAAAGACCAAACTTAAGAGTCATTGGGATACAGGAAGGTATAGAGGTCCAAACAAAAGGAATGAGCAATATATTCAATGAAATAAAGGAGAAAACTTCCCAGACTTGTAGAATGAGACAGAATCGCAAATCCTAGAAGCTTACAGGATGCCAAATGTGCAAAATCATAAGAGATCCACACCTAGACATATTATAATGAAGATGCCCAACATACAGAAAAAGGAGAGAATTTTAAAAGCTACAAGATAAAGGAAGCAGATTACATTTAGTGGTAAACCAATCAGGATAACAGCTGATCTTTCAACACAGATTCTGAAAGCTAGAAGATCCTGCAATAACATTTTTCAAACACTGAAAGAAAATGGGTTCCATCCAAGAATTGTGTATCCAGCGAAATTAAGCTTCCGGATAGAAGATGAAATTAAAACTTTCCACGATAAACAAAAGTTAAAAGAATTTGCAGCTAGAAAACGATTTCTTAAAAACATCCTTGGCAAAACATCACAGGAAGGGGAAATGGAAAATAACAATGAAAACCAACAGTGGGAGGTAGAGGAGTAAAGGGGGGAAAATAATCAAGGAGGAAAACAAACCATGTTTAGTAACATAAATATACAAATATGGCTGGAAGAACAACCCATATCTCAATAATAACCCTAAATGTTAATGGCTTAAACTCACCAATTAAGAGACACAGGCTAGTAGAATGGATCATAAAACAAGACCCAACAATATGCTGCCTACTGGAGACACATTTGTTAGGAAAAGATATACATTGACTGAAGGTGAAAAGTTGGGAAAAATCATATCACTCATATGGACTTCGGAAACAAGCAGAAGTGTCCATACTCATATCAAATAAAATAGATTTCAAGCCAAAGTTAATCAAAAGGGATAAAGAGGGACACTACATACTGCTCAAGGAAACCATACACCAACAAGACAAAACAATCATAAATATATATGCCCCAAACATTGGTGCAGCTATGTTCATCAAACAAATTCTTCTCAAGTTCAAGATTCTAATAAACCAATATACAATACTCATGGGAGACTCAAACACACCTCTCTAACTACTGGACTGATCTTCCAAACAAAAGTTGAATAATGAAACTATAGAACTCAATAACACAATTAATAACCCAGACTTATGATATATATATATAGAATATACCACCCAACATCAAGCAGTTACACTTTTTTCTCAGCAGCACATGGATACTTCTTAAAAAATAAATCATATATTATGTCACAGAGCTACTCTTAGACAATATAAAGGAGTAGATATAATACCAGGCATCTTATCTGATCATAAGGAAATGAAACTGAAAATCAACAATGAAAGAAAGAAGGAAAAATCATGTATCACATGGAGAATGAAAAATAGGTTACTGAATGATCAATGGGTTATAGAAGACATCAAGGAGGAAATTAAAAAATTCTTAGAGATAAATGAAAACACAGACATTACATATCAGAATCTATGGGACACATTGAAAGCAGTTCTAAGAACAAAATTCATTGCTTGGATTTCATTCCTTAAAAAAAGGAAAAAAAAAAAAGACAAATAAATGATCTCATACTTCATCTCAGAATCCAAGAAAAAGAAGAGCAAAACAACAGCAAAAGAAGTAGAAGCCAAGAAATAATTAAAATCAGAGCTGAAATTAATGAAATCGAAACAAAGAAACAATTGAAAAAATTGACAAAACTAAAAGATGGTTCTTTGAAAAAATAAATAAAATCGACCGACCCTTAGCCAAGCTAACAAAGAAAAGAATAGGGAGAATTCAGTATCACAACAGATAGTTCAGAAATACAGAAGATAATCCGAAATCATTTTGAATTCTTATTCTTCAAAAAAATAGAAGATAGTGAAGGCATCGATAAATTTCTCAAGTCATATAATCTGCCCAGATTGAGTCAGGAGGATATAGGCAACCTAAACAGACCCATAACAATTGAGGAAATAGAATAAACCACCAAAAGACTACCAACTAAGAAAAGCCCAGGACCGGATGGGTATACAGCAGAGTTTTACAAAACCTTTAAAGAGGAACTAATACCATTACTTTTCAAGCTATTTCAGGAAAAATGCAAAAATCCTCAATGAAATTGTGGCGAATCGGATACAAAAACATATTAAAAAAATTGTGCACCATGATCAAGTAGAATTCATCCCTGGGATGCAAGGCTGGTTCAATATACAGAAATCAATAAATGTTATTCATCACATCAATAGACTTAAAAATAAGAACCATTTGATCATCTCGATAGATGCAGAAAAAGCATTCGACAATGTACAGCATCCCTTTATGTTCAAAACTCTGGAAAAACTAGGGATAACAGGAACATACCTCAATAATGTAAAAGCAATCTATGCTAAGCCTCAGGCTAGCATCATTCTGAATGGTGAAAAATTGAAGGCATTCCCTCTAAAATCTGGAAGAAGATAGGGATGCCCTCTCTCACTACTTCTGTTCAACATAGTTCTCGAAACACTGGCCAGAGCAATTAGAGAGATTAAAGAAATCAAAGGCATAAAAATAGGAAAAGAAGAACGTAAATTATCACTATTTGAAGATGACATGATTCTATACTTAGCAGACCCAAAAAGGTATACAAAGAAACTATTAGAGCTAATAAATGAATTCACCAAAGTGGCAGGATATAAAATCAATATGCATAAATCAAAGGCATTCCTGTATATCAGCAACAAATCCTCTGAAATAGAAATGAGGACAACCACTCCATTCAAAATATCCACACACACACACACAAAAAAAAAATACTTGGGAATCAACCTAACAAAAGAGGTGAAAGACTTATAAAATGAAAACTACAGAACCCTAAAGAGAGAAATAGAAGAAGATCTTAGAAGATGGAAAAATATACTATGTTCATGGATAGGCAGAACTAACATCATCAAAATGGCAATATAACCAAAATTCTCTATATGTTAAATGCAATGCCAATCGGGTCTAAAAGCATGCAATGGAGGAAGGATAGCATCTTCAACAAATGGTTCTGGGAAAACTGGAAATTCATATGCAACAAAATGAAACTGAATCCATTTCTCTCGTCATGCACAAAAGTTAACTCAAAATGGATTAAGGAGCTTGATATCAAATCAGAGACACTGCATCTGATACAAGAAAAAGTTGGCTATGATCTACATACTGTGGGGTTGGGCTCCTAATTCCTCAATAGGACACCCATAGCACACGAGTTAATAACTAGAATTAACAAATGGGACTTACTCAAACTAAAAAGTTTTTTCTCATCAAAAGAAAAAATAAGAGAGGTAAATAAGTAGTCTACATCCTGGGAACAAATCTTTACTCCTCACACTTCAGATAGAGCCCTAATATCCAGAGTATACAAAGAACTCAAAAAATTAAACAATAAGAAAACGAATAACCCAATCAACAAATGGTCCAAGGACCTGAACAGACACTTCTCAGATGAGGACATACAATCAATCAATAAGTACATGAAAAAATGCTCACCATCTCTTGCAGTCAGAAAAATGGAAAACAAACCCACCCTAAGATACCATCTCACTCCAGTATGATTGGCAGCCATTATGAAGTCAAAAAACAAGTGCTGGCGAGGATGTGGGGAAAAGGGTACACCTGTACATTGCTGGTGGGACTGCAAATTGGTGCAGCCAATTTGAAAGAAGTATGGAGATTTCTTGGAAGCTAGGAATGGAACCACCATTTGACCCAGCTATTCCACTTCTCAGTGTATTCCGTAAGACCTAAAAAGTGCATGCTGCATTGACACTGCTACATTGATGTTCATAGCAGCACAATTCAAAATAGCAAGAGTGTGGAACCAACTTAGATGCCCTTCAATAGACGAAGGAAAAAAAATGTGGCATTTATACACAATGGAATAATACTCTGCATTAAAAAATGTCAAAATCATAGAATTTGCCGGGAAATAGATGGCATTAGAACAGATTATGCTAAGTGAAGCTAGCCAATCCCTAAAAAAAAAAAAACAAATGCCAATAGTTTTATTTGATATAAAGAGAGTAACTAAGAACAGAGTTGGGAGGAAGAGCATGAGAAGAAAATTAACATTAAACGGGGGTGAGAGGTGGAAGAGAAAAGGAAAGAGAAGGAAAATTGCATGGAAATGGAAGGAGACCCTCATGGTTATACAAAATTACATACAAGAGGAAGTTAGGGGAAAGGGGCGAAAAAACCAAGGGGGAGAAATGAATTACAGTAGATGGAGTAGAGAGAGAAGATGGGAGGGGAGGGGATGGGGGATAGTAGAGGATAGGAAAGACAGCCGACTACAACAGACACTACTATTGCAATACGTAAAACAGTGGATGTGTAACAGATGTGATGCTGAAACCTGTATACGGGGTAAAAATGGGAGTTCATAACCCACTTGAATCAAAGTGTGAAATATGATATGTCAAGCAATAGGTAAAGTTTTGAACAACCAACAATAAAAATTAAAGGAAAAAAACACATAGAGAACTATTTCAATGAAAAATGGACTAGATATATAACACCTACCCTTTATCATGCAAAAGGCAAGTCCAACTATACACCATGCTTCCTCTGAACGGCTTGTATTTCTATTCTGTTTGTGTTATTATTCTCCATCATAGTAGGATTAGTAGTCAGAGTCTAGTAGGGTATGGGTTAGTGTCAGGGATTCAGTATTTTGAATGGAAAAAAGGAAAATGAATCCAATGTGCATGCAAATATGGGCTACACAATAAATTTCCCACTCTCATCCAGAACAATGGCTTCACATTACCTTCGCCCCAAATAAGACGCAATTAGAGGAGAAGAGTTGGAAAATCTGTGAATATATATCTGGAATGGAAAATTCAAAGGAGTTCACAACCTTGGATGTGGTAGAGGAGTTTCCAAATGTAAGGGACAAGGTAAACACTCCACATACTTGTAGCTCTTCTGGCCTAAAGTCTTCTTGAGAAACTGCCTCTGATGTTGGGAACTCAAAATATATGTTGTTGTCAGGAGCTTTAGCTTTCTTTCTAGTGAGACCATCAGAGCTGGGTCTACATCTATGTGACCTGGAGGACGTGGTTTCTTATTTTCCAATGAACACTAGGCTACAGTACTGAATTCTCTCTTGTAAGTAAACTGTGACCACTGGGGTCTAAGAGTCTCCCCGTGTGGACTGTGAAGGCATTTGGTCATTCTCCACTTTTCGTGGTGTTTCTTGCTGCTACACTGGGAGATTGGTATTTTCTACACGAAATACAAGGAGTTGAACTGGGACACAGTGCTGAAGGGAGTTCTGTCATGTGTAGTGGGTCATGGACTGCAGGAGAATGCACCAACCAGGCTTCTAGCCCACATAGATTGTCCCCTTGTCCATAGCAACTTGATTATGAACATTGCCCTAAAAATTCTCCATATACCAATATGCCTTTACATATAAGGGTTTCCTGGCTGCACCACGTCAGTCACATGCCATTTGGAAGCAATGGCAGATCCACATGGCCCCACCACGGATGTTTTATCACAAACCTGTACACCAAAGCTTGCGCCTACAATTGAGGAGTATCCAACTTACTGGCATCTCTGTTCTACACCATTTTAATGAAACTCAGTCAATAAAGGCACTCATGATCAGCAATAGGGCATACAAAGGTTCTCCAGTGCCACCTGGTCATAGGAATTTCAAAAATTTTATGGTATTTATCTAGCCATTTTTTAAGGTGGAAGTTGGAGGCACTGTGGGTTTCAATTCATTTAGGAACCATTAAATTGTGAGGAAGCTCATTTCAATGAAATCTCTGGAGGACACTCAAAGGCAAGTCTTCCCAAAGAGTCGCCAAAAGGTCACATGAAGCCAGGCCCATTGAGGTCTACAGTGTGAGGTCTATGTGTGTTTTCACTATGGCTGCCAAGTCTTTCAGAATAAAATCTTGTGATATCCTGGGTGAGATTCCCAGTGCTCTGTGGAAAGCCAGCCTGGGCCTAGGTCTCAGTTTCCAAGAGCGAGTCTCATGTGTGGCCTCCTAAAAACTCAAAACAATTCATGCCAATAGTTCTCTGAGTTCAGTTCCATAACTCAGTCTCTAAGGGAAATCACACCAGATTTCAAGTCCTGGTTGACCTACTCATCTCTTCCAACCCCAACACAAATGACCAAAATTAAACCAAAACATTCCCACATGACCCTCATCTTATTGCATATAGACACTCATCTTAACCTCTGGTTCGAAGTTTCCATAAAGGACACAGCCCAAGACAGTGTCCAAAATAGAATTCCTTGCCCCTTATTTTCCTAATGTCAGGGTGGCCTGAACACCCTTCCTGTAACCCAGGAGTGATCAAATAGGCCTGCTGTAATACTGCTCTGCTTCTCCAATTTGAGGCCTACTGACAGTGGGGTTTAGAATCTTTATGTGAATTGGAGTCATAAGAAAACACAAACACCACTGGGCTAGCATGTGCAGGGCTTTGAAGAAATCATTTGACCCAAATGATCCCTATTCTCACTTGATGGAGTTCAGGAACCTTACAGTGGAAGGCAAGAGACTTTATCCTCAATGACTCCTCTTTTGGGCATTTTGGTTTTGGATTCACACATGGGATCTTTCTTTATATCAATCAGGTGCTAAGAATCTAAGCCACAGCCTCACACAGGGCCAAGAGGCTGATTCAGACACACCCCTTTCTAAAGCAATTAGGCAAAGAGCCACAGGTGAGGCCCATTCATTTCCATTTGAAAAGTGTTTTGTTCCGGCTTCACGAAGGTGTGGCCTGAGGCAAAGAAATTCCTGACATACAGGGGAATAGAACAAAAGGTAAGCAAAAGGCCCAAAGCACGGTTTTTCCACTGAGACTTTACTGGTCACACTGATATCTGAGTTTTCTTAGTTGCTCGCCATTCCCTTCAGCTATCCAGTACATGGCCATGTCACAGAGCTTGAAGGTGGTACTTCTCTTGGACACAAAACCATGAGCCTATTCTGGAGAGTGGCCAGAATTTAAAAATAAAACCAGAACTTAGGAAAATAGCAGGTGTTGCCCATCGATAAGGGAAGCCGCAGTGCATTCATATATTCGGCTGGATGAATGCTGGGAAGCTTTCTACCAGACAGGACACATCCATTCATGCATTCTCTTTTCTAATGTCTACAACCAAGGACACAATGGGATACACAGACATAGAAACACTTGCTTTATCAAATCACTTATTAGAAACAGTTCACTCCAAACCAAACAAACTGCCATTCCTACCTATTCTGAGAACATGAGACAAAAGCACAAACACACACCCACACCCACAAAGCACCTTCTTCCCCCAAGTAGGTCTCTGACTATCCGGAGTGTCCTCTGACTATTGGGCCAAACTATGTTCCCCCGAAATTGCCTGTCCTGTTTCAGATCTGGTTTCCTTGGCCAACTCTGTAAAGTTGTCAGGAGGCAGCGGTGATCCACTACCTGCTTTCTCAGGAAAGGCCACTCTTCAGAGCTTTCCTGGCTTTTGGCAATCCTCATATCAGTAGGTACCAACAAAGACTGATTCTGTCCTTGGTAAATCCAAAGAAGTGAGACCACTGCTACTGGGACTGGAATGGGATTTGGGTGCCTGGATTCTTTGATCCCAAATTCAGAGAGTTCTATCACCAAGGATGTGAGGTGAGGTCTGAGGTCACTTCCTTTAGGAACTGAATGAGCTCACACCATTTGCAACCACTTTGTCCTAACAGTTGCTTCCAAGGGTCCCCTGAAATGAAGGCTGCCCCTGCTTCCTGTTACAGTTTCACGAGTTTGAATGGTATATTAACCATAGGCAACCGGGAACAGCTCTCCACACAGCCTGGTTTGGTTCTTCTTCTCTACATTAAGAAGAAAGAGGCTGATTCAGACATATCCCTTCATCCTGACCAGGTTGTTTGCAAGAGAAGATGACTTTTGCTCACTCAGTTCCTTCATAGCTGCCTACAACTTCTCCAGGGATCATTTTTACATGTACCTTTGAGTTTCTTAGCAATAGGAAGTTCCCCTACATTCCTATATTGTAAGACCTACTCTGTCCCTGCTCTTCTGTAAAGTTATATTGAGGGAACAGTGTATGGTTAGGGTTAATAACAGGTTCAATTTGCATTAGGAATCATTCTGCTGGATGAATAATGGTATTGGAAACCTGCGATATTTACAACAATATATAGGTGAAACATAAGTATGAAAACAGAAATCTATTTAAGATTTGAAGCCCAGAAGAGCATTGGGACCTTGATTGTGATACTGAGCTTTGATTTATTTTCTGCACAGATGTCTCAGATACATCAATATACAATGGCAAAGTTCCATGTATTTTGGATGATTGATTGTCAAAGAGAACTTCCAGTCAAAAAGGGATAATCAGTAGGATTAGGAAGATAGTCGGTAGGTTTAGAAAGGAGAGTGAGCATAGGATTTGGACCAAAAGTTCTTTAGCTATAGGGTTTCGGGTATAGAGTGAATGTAAATGTCACCACATGTGAAGAGTCAGTCACAATGATGAACTGGGGAAAATATGTAGGAAAGCAGATATCAATAGAGACATTAGGAAATCTGGCAAAGTGTACTCGGTAGCGAAAGGTTAATATAATAGGTACTTATCACTTCCTGTTTTCTGTATGCTTAATAAAACACTGTTGAAATCTTGAGAACTGTTTGCTAATCTTGTTCCCAGAATGTTCTGTCCTCAACTGCCAAACTGCAGAAAGTACTTCCTCACCCAGTTGCCCACAAACAGCTCACTCGCCCGGACCCATCAATAAACATCCTGCCCTGCCCTCTCAAAGGAAAGTATATAAGCTCTGCTTAAGCTGTTCTCAGGGCTCTCTGCTCTATTCAAGTGAACTCTGAGCCCCAGCATGCTGGACCCATAATAAACCCTTTGCTTTTGCATGAGACAGTCTCTTGGTGGTTTCTTCCCCGGACGCTCGCCCGACCTTTACATATGGAGGTTCCACTGAGATCCAGCAGCGGCAGATGAGAGACCCCAACGGGCTCCTCTCGGGGTATGTAAGGCGCCTCTTTCTGGTTTCAGGTTTCAGGTTAGGGCTTGGCAAAATGGCTGTTGATGAAGAGTGTGAGCTCTCTCCGACGATGGCTGACAGACATGTCATAGAGCCACAGGCCACGTCACTGGGGGACTCCCCAGAGAACTCGGGAAATCGAGGAACAATAGTCTCCTCAACTCAGTGATATTTTGTTTCAGATTCGGCATATCCAGCCCATCAGGTTTTGCCGGCTACTCAGTCCTGGTCTCAGTGTTGGACGTCCATTGCCTGTCTTTATTGTTTTGTCTTGTCTGTGTCGTGTGTCGTTGCTTTTACTGATTGTTTATCTTTCATAATGGGATAGAGCACTTCAATGCCTCTTTCCCTGACCCTTGATCATTGCACCAAAGTCCGCTTAAGGGCTCAGAATCTTTTTTTTTCAGTAAAACGCTGGACCTGGCAGACTCTCTGTGCCTCAGAATGGCCCACCTTTGGATTCAGATAGCCCCTAGAAGGATCTTTCTACTTCCCACTAATTTAAAAAGTCAGAGATATTGACTTTCAGCCAGCGCCACATAGACATCAGGATCAAGAGACATATATCTTAACTTTTCAGGACATCTGCAATTCTCCTCCTCCATGTGTGAAGCTTTTCCTTGCCCCTGCCCCCACTCCTACTCCTTCCCTCATGCTCTCTCAAACCTTCTGCTCCTCCTCCTCCTTCAACCTCTGTTCTCCCTGAGTCACAAGATTTGACTCTACTGGACTCTCGTCCTACTAGTTATTCCCTGCCCTCGTCCCCCAACCCCCAACACCCTCTAAGTAATTCCCCTGCTGCTGACACAGCCTGTCCGCCATTGGAGGAAGCTAAGCGAGCCCAGCGCACTCCAAATAACTCCCCTGCAGCAAACACACCCCCTCCTCCCCTGGAGGATGCTGGCCCGGCTAAAGGAATTTGCCGGCGTTGAATGATTGAAATCCCTGGAACTCCCGTGATGCTCCCTCTCCATTTCTAAGGAACAATGATTGATGACAACCATGGGGGAAAAGTGCAAGCCTACCAGTTTTTACCTTTCTCCTCTTCAGACCTAAATAACTGGAAAAATAACAATCCCCCTTTTACTGAGGACCCCACCTGGGTCTCAGGTGTGGTTGAATCATCGATGTTTTCACACCAGCCTACTTGGGATGACTGCCAACAACTCCTAGGGACTCTCTTCATGACAGAGGAACAAAAGAGAATCTTCCTGGATTCTAGAAAAAAATATTCTCGGACCAGATGGGTGACCGACAAAACTTCCCAACATATGCAAAGCCGCCTTTCCCTTGCACAGACCCAACTGAGACCCCAAAACCTGTGAAGGTAATGAGCATCCTTCCTCTTATTGCCGGGCTCTAATAGTGGGTATCTTAGTGGCCGCTAGGCGATCAACTATTTTGGCCAAGGTAAGAGAGATTATTCAAGGGACTGATGAATGTCCCTCCATGTTCCTACAGGGAATTATGGAGGCATATAAGAGATTTACTCCTTTCGATCCTCAGGCAGAGAATCAAAAGGCATCTGTCATGGTGGCCTTTATTGGGCAAGCTGTTCTGGATATTAAAAGACAGTTACAATGCTTAGATGGATTACAAGATATGACTTTGAGAGGTTTAGTCAGAGAAGCCAAGAAGGTATACTAAGAGAGAAACTGAGGAAGAGTATGGAGCAAAGGGAGGATAAAAGAAACAAAAGACAGACTAAGGCATTGACTAAGGTCCTGGTCACAACAACAAATAGACCAGAAATTAAGAAACATGGAGACAGGAAGGGACACCGGGGACCACACTAGAGGCCACCCCTGGCCTCAATTCAATGTGCCTACTCTAAAAAAAAAGGACACTGGGCTAAAGAGTGCCCTAGAAAGAGACAGCCAGGCCAGCTGGACATTCTGACTCTGTAGGATTACTAAGAAAGTCGGGGCTCAGATCCTCTCCTTGAGCTCAGGTTAACTTTTGAAGTGGAGGGGACCCCAGTATACATTGAAGTGGATACAGGGGCAATATATTCTGCCTTTAAGGCCCCATTGGAACCTCTATCAAATAAAAGGTCTCTAATTCAAGGGGCTAATGGCAGTAAATATCAGGCTTGGACAACTAAGAGGACCATGGACCAGGGGAAAGGAAAAATCCATCACTCCTTCCTAGTAATCCCAGAATGCATGGCCCCATTGATTGGCAGAGATCTGCTCACAAAGCTCTGGGCCAAAATAACTTTTAACCCTGAAGGCCCCCAAGTGGAATTTCAAAATCCTTCAGTAAAAACTCCTATAATCACGGCTCTAACTATGTCAGTAGAAAATGTACATCAAATCACTCACCTTGGTTCAAAGAAACTGCATTCATTTTTGAAGGATCAAAAACAGTTTTCCACTAACCGACTCACAGTGAAAGGAAACAACTGAATGGATAACAAAAGCCTGTTGGGTCCATCAATTGGTTAATTCTTACCCTTCCAAGCTTCCTGCAGGAAAGCACCTACGAGGAACCAGACCAGGACAATTCTGGGAAGTGGACTTTACTGAAATTAAGCCAGCAAGGAATGGACTTAAATATCTCCTAGTCTTTGTAGATACATTTTCAGGATGGATTGAAGCTTTCCCCCCCAAAAAAAAGAAAAGAAAAAAAATGAAACAGCGCAAATGGTGGTCAAGAAGATTCTGGAAGATATTTTTCCAAGGTATGGCCTGCCTAAAGTAATAGGGTCTGATAATGGACCGGCGTTCGTGGCCCAGGTAACTCAGAGGTTAGCAAGGACCCTGGGGATTAATTGGAAATTACATTGTGTTTACAGACCCCCGAGTTCAGGACAGGTAGAAAGAATGAATAGAACCATTAAAGAGACCATAACGAAATTAAGCTTAGAGACCGGCATAAAAGATTGCACTATGCTCCTGCTTTATGTACTGTTTCATGCAAGAAATACTCAATCTATTTCTTTGTGTAACCTCACACCCTGTGAAATTCTCTATGGTGTCCCTCCTCCAGTAAGGGTCCTACCCCAACTCTAAGACCTAACGATTCCTTCCACACCCCCTTGCTTAACAGACTTAAAGCTCTTGAAAGAACTCAGAGACACCTGTGAAAACAGATGGCCACTTCCTACCAACCTGGGGATGAGGGGACTCTACAGCGATATCAAATAGAGACTTCATCTATGTAAGACGACATCTGGTGTCATCCCTGGAACTCCCCTGAAAAGGACCATACCAGGTGCTACTTATAACACCTACAGGGTAAAGGTAGTCAAAATCACTTCCTGGATCCCTACCTCTCATCTCAAGCCTGTGCCCTGTCCAGACTCTGGCTGGAAACTGGAAAAGACTGGAAACCCTTTCAAATTGTGGATTCGCTGTGTGGATAAGGCTATAGACTCTCCCCTTGACCACCAGTAGTCCTAACCCTCATAAGCCTGTTCAGCAGCGATGTCTGATCACAAATCCTACTGGAAAGGAAGTATGGTCTATCTTGCATACAGCCCGCTTAGGGACCTGGTGGCCATCTCTCCAGCCAGACATTTGTCAGCTGCGTATAGGTCTTCCCTATTGGGATATCCCTAATGAAGAGGATCCCACTAAAATTCCATTAAATTCCTTCCATACCATAGATAATGGAAACAAACATTATTGATGTAGGGACACGCGAGCCAGATGCTGGTTGGCTAGCCTAGATTACTATGTTTGCCCAGTGTACTATCAAAGCCACAAACAGTCAAGGCTGTGTGCTGGAAACGCCAACATCTTCTGTAAGTCATGGGGATGTGAGCATACAGGGACTGCCACATGGAACCCAAACTCCTCATCAAATTCTGTACACAGCATTGGCCATATTACCAATTAGACAACCAAAACTGATGGCCCCCTGAGGGGTCTCTAGATCTTCAAATTCTGTGTGACCTTTTTAACTTCTGCAAGTGCTCAAAAGGGTGAAAGGAGATTCCTCTATGTGGAGGCCTTTTCTCTCCTTTGCTCACATCGTGAACTATGCTTCTCCAATACATGCTCACCCTCAGCCTTCTGCTCTAGACTCTCTGTTGTCACTCCCACATCATCAAGTTGATTTCTCCCCTCCAATTACTATATTAAAAACCCAAACCTCCACCGTTTCTCAGACCATTGCCCCCTTGCTGAGGTAGCAGGTACTGAGGTAACCCTCCACTCACTCACTCCTCTCTTCTCCTGTCAGTGCCCACACTAGGTCCCACCAGGTCCTCTTACCAGCTAACCCAAAGCTCAAACCAGCTGAGAAGAGCCCTCAGACCCCTATCCAAGATGTAATGAAAATGGCCTTTAAAGTTGCTTTGTCATCACTGAAAACAGGTTACTAAGAATTTAAAGTCCCTTACAGGCTTTTTGGGATACTCACTCCCATCTCCCTCTCTGTTCTACCCGTTCTACTACTCATGTTTTTGGTGCTAGGAAGATCTCAAAACCCTTTTCCATTATTCTTTTACATCTCTCCTTCCTCATTCTCAGATCCAAAGAGCTGCGCTCAGCCCTGCATTTCCCGTCTTCCCCCTCTGTACCAGGCCCACAGGAAAGTCTTAACTGACCTTATCCAGAAGTTTTCACCATGGCTAACTTTAGGACTTTCAGCAAAAGAGTCCCTATAAAAGAGTTCAGTGTAGATAAACTTCCTCTTTTTGTGTTGCCCTGGTCTACCTGGCAACTGGCTGAAAAAAAATCAGCACTCCTGAGCTAGACACACCCTTACTAGTTTTTCACAACATATGTGATCAAGGCCTCTGGCCTTGAGCTGGGGCTTCATAGAGATGGCTATATTTGTAAGATGGATAAGTTGCAAACTGGGCTCCGTGGAAACAGCTGGCAGAGGGAAAAAAGGGGAAAAAAAAGCTCTCCCACACCCAGGTGTCCTTGAAAATTTAACTTGCCCAGAACTGAGGAAAAATCAGAAACAAAAACTGCTCTTTGTGAACTTCTGCAGACTGTGAACTTCAGAGCCCCTTCCCTTACATGTTGGGTACAAAATTCTGAAACTACCTAAACTTGGGTTTCAGGGGATTAATTGATTACAACAGAAGCAATGCCCTCTGAATCTGGTTGCAACCAAATATGACTGTTTCCTTGTCTTTGGTGCTATCTTAGGTGCCTTGCCTTTTCCGTCCCTACAACAATATAATTCTATATACTTAAACGTTGTTTATGTTTTTATGAAATGGTCAACAGAAGTGATTAATTGTGTAATGGTGCAGATGTTTCCCAGAGTGCTCTATTATGATGCAGGTTCATTTGAAGATCAAATAGAGGGGCATACAACCCGGTTCAGGTGGGAACATATATCTCTCACCTTAGCCATTCTATTATGAATAGGAGTTGCTGCCCGGGTTCGTACAGGAACCACTGCCCTCGTCCATGGGACACAACAAATGACCCAATTAGAAGCAGCAATAGATCAAAACTTAAAGATATTAGAAAATTCCATCACAGCTTTGCAGGAATCTTTTACCTCTCTCTTTGAAGTTTGCTGGGAGCCATCAGCCAAGTAGGTATGACAAATTCCTTGCCAGCTTACTCCCATGCTGTCTAGTGAAAGGACTTCTGAAAGGTGACCTTGCTCAAGGACCAGGGCAGGATCCGTGTTTAGGGTGTTCCCCCTTTAGAATAGGGCGGTTTAGCATAATAGGAGATTAGGGTGTTCCCCCTTTAGAATAGGGCAGTTTAGCATAATAGGAGATTAGGGTGTTCCCCCTTTAGAATAGGGCGTATCCTGCTGCTGAGTTCCTCTTGAGTGCTTAGGGTCAGACAGTATATTTTGGGAGACAGAAGCCCATGCAGAGTGGATTTGGGAGAGAGTGGATTTGGGCAGAGAACGTGGATTCCCCCAGAGCGTGTTTGTAGACGGCCGGTGTGAGTTCGGGAATAAAGAATTGCTGTTTGAATCTACAAGCTGTGTGGAGACTCGTGATTTGTGCCCAGCCAAAGACTGCGGCAGAAGTTGTTTTACAGAAAAGTCGAGGGTTGGACCTCCATTTCATGAGAGAAGGGAACCTTTGTGCTGCATTGAGGAAAGAATTTTTTTTTTTTTTTTTTTTTTTTTATGTCGACCATACTGGAGTTGTAACAAACTCTATGAGTAAATTAAAAAGATGCCTTGAAGAGCATCAAAGAGAGATAGAGACCCAAAATTGGTGGTTTGAGTCTGGGTTTACACAGTCCCCCTGGTTAACTACATTTTAATCAACCCTGGCCGGTCCAATAATAATCCTCATTTTATTGCTTACTATAAAACCCTGTTTCTCAACCATGTAATTTCTTTTCTCCAAGCTCAAATTGGACAAGTTAAACTTATGTTAATACCCCACTAGCATACATAAAATGTGACACCCCCAACAATCACTTTTATGATTAAAAGTAGCCAGAAGAAGAAGTGGGGAATGAAGTGTTAATAAAATATGTACTTGTCACTTCCTGTTTTTCTGTACGCTTAACAAAACACTGTTGAAATGTTGAGAAATGTTTCCTAATCTTGTTCCCAGAATGTGCTGTCCCCAACTGCCAAACTGCAGAATGTACTCCCTCACGCGTTTACACACAAACCGCTTACTCGCCCTGACCCATCAATAAACTTCCCTCCCTGCCCTCTCCAAGAAAATTATATAAGCTCTGCTTAAGATGTTCTCAGGGCTCTCTGCTCTATTCAAGTGAGCTCTGAACCCCAGCATGCTGGACCCCAAATAAACCCTTTCTGTTGCATGAGATAGTCTCTTGGTGGTCTCATCCTCTGACACTCGCCCTACATTTACTTGGATGATTGAATGTAGATGAGAACATCCATTCAAAAGTGATAGTCGGTAAAATTAGGAAGATAGTCAGTAGGTTTAGGAAGAAGAGTTAGTATAAAATTTGGAACAAAAGTTATTTAGCAATAGGGTTTCGGTTACAGAGTGAATGTAAATGTCAACACAAGTGAAGAGTCAGTCACAATGATGAATTGGAGAAAATATGTTGGAAAGCAGATATCAATACAGACATTACAAAATCAGGCAAAGTATAAAGTCAGTGATAGGATTAGACATTTTCAACAGGGTTGAGTTTGAATATATAATCTTAGGAAGAAACGAATATGTAGTCATCAATAGGATTGATACTTGAAAGCATTAGGCAAATTGGAAATTGATGATTTTAGTAATCCATGTTCACTTTCCATTTAGGCTTTGGTACAAATAAAAGTTTGACCTTTGAATTTTGTGTCCAGAATATTACTGTGATAAAATGTATATATAGATCGGGTGACATAAGAATTTCTTCCACCATTTTTGGGAGCAATATTTTGAAGACTTATAAATTAGTATTTGGGGTACAAACAGGTGTACCCTGTGTCTATGAATATAGAGATAATGCATGAATAGACCAACTGTGAATAAGTAATATAACTGGTTCCACTTTAAATGGTGGATTGAATTGATATCTGAAAATATGAAAAATCTTATATTGATATACAATCATTCATTCCAACAAGTTATACATCAATGTTAATATTAGGGTTATGGTTTATCATGAAGGGTGTGTGAGTTTTGCTTCAATGTGATTATGAAAATCAAAAATAATGTGTTTGGAAAAAAGAATCTTGAGAAGACCAGTTAAGAAATATGGAAGAATACATGTGTTCTAAAGTAGGAAGTGATTGAAAGTGAAAAAACGCCTATAATTTTGTCATCTTTTTGATGAAATATATATCCTATGATGTGCATAAACTGAAGAAATAGTAATGTACCAGTGTTGAATTAAAATGAACATCAAAATACACATCATGTTCCATTTGAATCTTCTTGCATTGAGGTTAAACTGGGTCAGTTACTCTAGATATATTAGGATTTGTATGCAACATTCACTGAAGTTAGTTTTCAGTACAAAAAACAAAGAAGTATTTCAGGTGGATGAATATTTCTGAGAATAATATTTAGAAAAGATCATCATAAATCCACATACATGAATATGAATGAATTAAGGGAGTGTATATTAAGATACAAATATTTCATATTTTGAAAAATCTGGAGAATGTGTGTATGTATATATATACACATATATATACATACACACAAACACATTAAAAACTCACAATATATATGCTATTCGAAATTCATCATGAAATATATATCATTCACAGATCTAAAATATTCATTTTACTGAACATGGATTTATGTATAATGTTGTAAAACTAGGAAGCTCATCCATTGGTTATATTTTCAGTTCCAACGGTGTTTAGGAGGAGTGATCTTCTCTCACAATTTGTATCTGCCAAGTCGTTCACCTCACAAGAATGTAGGTGTGGTACCAGGTAGGATTCTATATGTGTTTATTGCTGTTGCATTGGGAGTTTAGTAATTGCTTCATGGAATCCAAGGAGTTCAACTGGGACACAGTGCTGGAGCGAGTTCTGTCAGGCGTGGTGGGTCAGGGTATGCAGGAGAATGCACCAACCAGGCTTCTATCCCACATTGCTTGCCCCCTTAAACATAGCAACCTGATTGTAAACATTGCCCTGAAACCTCACCATATAACAAGATGCCTTTGCATAGGAGGGTCTGCTGACTGCACCATGTCAGTCACAAGCCATTTGGAAGCCAATGGCAGATCCACATGGCCCCACCACAGATGTTTTTCACACACCTGCCAACCACTACTCTAGGACAACTACTCAGCAGGCTCCAACTTATTTTCATGAAACCCAATCAATCAAGGCACGGTCTGGTACACTCATGATCAGCAACAGAATGTCCAATGGTTCTCCAGTGCCACCTGGTCATGGGAAATTGAAAATTTTCATGGTATTTATCTAGCCATTTTTCAAGGATGAAGTTGGATGCACTGTGGGTTTCAATTCATTCAGGAACCATTAAATGTTGAGGAAGCTCATTTCAATGAAAGTTCTGGAGAATTCTCACAGGCAAGGCTTCCCAAAGAGTGGCCAAAATGTCACATGAAGCCAGGGCCATTGAGGTCTAAAATGTGATGTCATTGTCTGTTTTGACTCTCAACAATGGCTTCCAAGTCTTTCAGAATAAAATCATGTGATATCCTGGTTGAGATCAGAGTGCCCTGTGGAAAGCTACCCTGGGCCTTGATCTCAGTCTCCAAAGATGACTCTCATGCGTGGCTTCCTCAAATCCCAACACAATTCATGGCAATACTTCTCTGAGGTGAGTTTCAGAACTCAGTCTCTAAGGGGAATCACACCAGAGTTCAAGCCCAGGTGGACCCAGTCATCTCTTCCAACTGCCACACAAATGACCACAATAAAACCGATATTCTCCCACATGGCCCTCATCTTCTTCCATATTGACACTCATCATAACCTCTGGCTGGAGGTGTCCATGAGGGACGCAGCCCAAGACAGTGTCCAAAATAAGCTCCATTGCTCCTCATTTGCCTAAATTCGGGGTGGCCTGGACACCCTTCCTTTGTACCAGGAGTGATCAAAAAGGCCTGCCCGTTATACTGCACCACTTTTCCCATTTGAGGCCTATTGAGTGTCGGTTAAAGATACTTTATGTGAATTGGAGTGATGAGAAAACCTAAGCACCTACGGGATAGCCTCTGAAGGGCTTTGATGAACTCATCTGACCCAAATGATCCCTATTCTCACTTGATGGAATTCAGGAACCTTACAGAGGAAGGCAAAAGACTTCATCCACAATGACAGCTTTTTTGCCATTTTTGATTTGGATGCACACATGGGATCTTTCTTTAGATCCATCAGGTGCTGAGAATCTAAGTCAAAGAATCACACTGGGCCAAGAGGCTGATTCAGACACAACTCTTTCCAAATCAATTAACGAAAGAGCCAAAGGTGAAGCCTATTTATTTCCATTTGAAAACTATTTTGTTCAGGATTCACAAAGGGGTGGCTTGAGACAAAGACTTCCTGACTCTCAGGGCAACAGAACAATAGGTAAGCAAATGGCCCAAAGCAGGGTTTCTCCACTGAGACTTTCCTGGTCAACTGATATCTGAGTTTTCTCAGATGCTAGTCATTTCCTTCAGCTATCCAGAACATTGCCTTGTCACAGAGCTTGGAGGTTGTACATAACTTAGACACAAAACCATGAGCCTATTCTGGAGAGTGTCCAGAATTCTGGAAGAAAACAGCAAATTAGGAAGGTAGCAGGTATTGCCCATTAATAAGGCAATCCACAGTCCATTCATAAAATGGGCAGGATGAATGCTGGGAAGCTTTCTACTAGACAGGACATATCCATTGATGCATTCTCTTTTCTAATGTCTACAACCACGGACACAGTGTGATACACAGACCCAGAAACACTTGCCTTGTCAAACGACTTACTAAAAACAGTTCACTCCAAACCAAACAAACTGACTTTACTTCCTATTCTCAGAACATGAGACAAAACCACAAACCCACACCCACACTGACAATGACACCTTCTTCCCCCAAATAGGTATGAGACTATCCGGAGTATCCTCCGACTGGTGGGCCATACTATGTTCCCCCAAAATGTCCTGTTCTGTCTCAGATCTGGTCTCCTTGGCCAACTCTGTGAAGTTGTCAGGAACCAGGAGTGAGCCGCTACCTGCTTTTCCAGGAAAAGCCCATCTTCCGAGCTTTCCAGGCATTTGGCCTCCTCACCTTAGGAGGAACCAAGAAAGACTGATTCTGTCCTTGGTAAATCCAAACAAGTGAGACCACTGGGACTGGGACTGGGACTGGATCTGGGTGCCTGGCGTCCTGGATCCCATGTTCAGAGAGTTCCATCAATAAGGAAGTGAGTTGAGGTCACTTTTTTCAGGAACTGAATGAGATCACTGCCTCGGCAACCACTTTGTCCTAAGAGTTTCTTTCAACGGTCCCATGAGATGGAGGCTGCCCCTACTTCCTGTGACACTTTCACAAATTAGAATGGTATATCAACCATAGGGAACCAGGAACAGCTTTCCACACAGTCTTGGTTTGGTCCATATTCTCTACATTAAGATGAGAGAGGCTGATTCAGAATCATCCCTTCATCCTGACCAGGTTGTTTGCGATGGAAGATGACTTTTGCTCTCTCAGGTCTTTCATACCTGCCTACATCTTCTCCAGGGATCATTTCTGCATGGCGCTTTGAGGTTCTCAGCAGATGGAAGATCCACTACATTCCTGTATTGTAAGATCAACACTGTCCCTGCTCTTCTGTAAACATGTTATTAACACAAACAGTGTATGGTTAGTGTTAATAACATGTTCCATTTGGGTTAGGAATTATTCTGCTGCATGAATAATGGTATTGGAAACTTGTGATTATTTTAAGAATATAGAGATGAAATATATGTATGAAAAAAGAAATCTAAGTAAGATTTGAAGCCCAGAAGGGCATTGGGCCCTTTATTGTGATACTTAGCGTTGAATTACATTCTGCACTGATGTCTCAGATAAATCAATACACAATAGCATAAGACCTTGTTACTTGAATGATTGAATGTAGAAGAGAACATCCAGTCAAAAAGGGATACTCGGTAGGATTAAGAAGATAGTTAGTATGTTTAGGAAGAAGAGTGAGTATAGGATTTGGAACAAAAGTTCTTTAGCAATAGGTTATTTATTAGAGTGTGAAAGTAAATGTCAGCACATGTGAAGAGTCAGTCACAATGATGAACTGGGGAATATATGTAGGAAAGCAGATAGCAATAGAGACATTATGAAATCATGCAAATTATAAAGTGAGGGATAGGATTAGACATTTTCCATTGGGTTGAGTTTGAATATATAATTTTAAGAAGAAACACATGTGTAGTCACCAATAGAATTGACATTTGAGAGCATTAGGGAACCTGGACATGGATGTTTTTAGTAATCCATGTTTTCTTTCCATTTGGGCTTTTATACAATCATAAGTGTGACCTTTGCATTTTGTGTCCAGAATATTTCTGTGATTAAATGTATATGAAGATCAGGTGACATGAGTCCACTTCCACCATTTCAGGGAGCAATATTTTGAAGACGTATAAATTAGTATTGGGGGTACAAAGAGGTGTACACTGTGTCTATGAATATAGAGATAATGCATGAATAGACCATAGTGTGAATAAATAATATAACTGGTTCCACTTTAAATAATGGATAGAATTGATATCTGAAAAGATATAAGAAATCTTATATTGACATACAATCATTCATTCAAACCAGTTATACATCTAATGGTAATATCAGAGTGATAATTAATATGAATGGTATGTGAGTTTTGCTTCCAAAGTGATTATGGAAATCAAAATTAATGTGTTTGGTATGAAATCTCATGAAAAGACCAGTCAAGAAACTTAGAGGAATACATGTGTTCTGAAGCAGGACGTGATTAAAAGTGAAACAAATGCCTATAAATTTTTGAACTTGTGGATGAAATCATATATCCTATGATGTCCATAAACTGAAAAAATAATAATGTACCAATATTGAATAAAAATGAACTTCAAAATACACATCATGTCCCGTAGGATTCTACTTGCATTGATGTTTAACTGATTCAGTTACTGTAAAAATATTAGGATTTGTAAGCTCCATTCACTGAAGTTAGTTTTCAGTACTAGGAAATAATTATGTATTTCAGGCAGATGAATATTTCTGAGAATTATCTTGTGAAAAGTTGATTATAAACCACATATAGAAACATGAGTGAATTTAAGGAGTGTATAATAAGAAACATATATTTCACATTTTGCAAAATCTGGACAGTATATATATATATATATATATATATATATATATATATATATATATAGATAGATAGACAGACACACACAGACATTATAATGTAGCAATCTATATGCTAATCGAAATTCACCGTGTAATACATATCATCCACATATCCAAAAATATTCATTTTACTGAACATCGATTTATATATAATGTTGTTCATCTAGGAAATTCACCAATAGGTTTAATTTTCAGTTCCATCATGATTTAGGGGGATTGATATCTTATCAAAATATGTATCTTTCAAAATCAGTGAGCTTACAAAAATGTACTTGTGATACCAGGTAGGATTCTAAATATGCATAAAAAATACATGTGATGAATAGGCTACAGAGAATGGGAGACAGAAATTTACATATGTGTTAACTTTAAAAACTCATTGAGAACTATTACAATGAAAAGTTGACTAGATTTATAACACATACCCTTGATAAAGCAGAAGGGAAGTCCAAGTATGCACCATGCCTCCTATGAACGGCCTGTATTTCTATTCTGTTAGGTTTCTTGTTCTCCATCATATTAGGATTAGTAGTCAGAGTCTAGTAGGTTATGGGTTAATGTCAGGGATTCATTATTTCAAATGGAAAATATGAAAATGAATCTAATGTGTATGCAAATATGTGCTACACAAAAATCATCCCACTCTCATCCAGAACAATGCCTTGACATAACCTTCGCCCCAATTAAGACACAATTAGTGGAGAAGAGTTAGAAAATCTGTGAATACATATGTGGAAATGAAAATGCTCAGGAGTTCACAGCCTTGGAGGCGGTAGAGGAATTTCCAAAAGTATGGGATAGGGTAAATACTCCACAAATATGGAGTTCTGCTGGCCTAATGACTCTTTGAGAAACTGCCTTTGAGGTTGGGCCCTTGTAATATATGTTGTTGTCAAGAGCTTCAGCTTCCTTTGTAGTGAGACAATCAAAGCTGGATCTGCATATATGTGACGTGAAGGACATGGTTTCTTCTTTTCTAGTGAACATGAGGCAGCAGTTCTAAATTCCCTCATTGTAGGTAAACTGTGGCCACTGGGAGCTAAGTGTCTCCTCGTGTGGACTGAGAAGCCATTTGGTCATTCTCCACTTTTCCTGGTGATTCTTACTGCTGCACTGGGAGTTTGGTATTGGCTTCAGTAAATACCATGAGTTCAACGGGGACACAGTGCTGGAGGGAGTACTCTCACGTGTGGTGGGTCAGGGTGTGCAGGAGAACGCCCCAACCAGGCTTCTATTCAACAAAGCTTGCCCCCTTGTCTGTAGCAACCCAATTCTGAACATTGCCCTAAAACCTCTCAATGTAACAAGATGCCTTTACATATAAGGGTCTGCTGGCTGCACCATGTCAGTCAAAATGCATTTGGAAGCCAATGGCAGATCCATGTGGCCCCATCACAGATGTTTTATCATACACCTGCAAACCACTGCTCTAGGCCCACTACTAAGCAGGTTCCAACGTACTGGCATCTTTGTTCTACACCATTTTCATGAAACCCAGTAAATCAAGGCACTGTCTGGTACACTCATGATCAGCAACAGAACATCCAATGATTCTCCAGTGCCACCTGCTCTTGGGAATTATTCCATGGTATTTATCTAGCCATTTTTTAAGGATGAAGTTGGTGTCACTGTGGATTTCAATTCATTCAGGAACCATTAAATGGTGAGGAAGCTCATTTCAATGAAAGCTCAGGAGAACTCTCACAGGCAAGTCTTCCCAAAGAGTGGCCAAAAGGTCAAATGAAGCCTGGCCCATTGAGGTCTACAATGTGAGTTCCATGTGTTATTTGACTCTCAAGTATGGCTGCCAAGTCTTTCAGAATGAAATCATGTGATATCCTAGCTGAGATTCCCAGTGCTCTGTGGAAAGCCATCCTGGGCCTAAATCTCAGTCTCCAAGGGCAACTCTCCTGCATGGCCTTCTAAAATCCCAACAGAATTCATGGTAATACTTCTCTGAGTTCAGTTCCAAAACTCAGTCTCTAAGGGGAATCACACCATAGTTCAAGCCCAGGTTGATCCAGGAATCTCTTCCTACTGCCACACAACTGACCACAATTAATACCAAAACACTCCCACATGGCCCTCATCTTCTTTTATATAGACACTCATCATAACCTCTGGGTTGAGGTTTCCATGAGGGGTGCATACCAAGACAGTGTCCAAAATAATCTCCCTTGCCTCTAATTTGCCTAAAGTCAGGGTGGCCTGGAAACCCTTCCTGTTAACCAGGAATGATCAAATACGCCTGCCATTAATACTGATGTACTTCTCCAAATAATCACACTGGGCCAAGTGGCTGATTCAGACACATCTCTTTACAAAGCAATAAAACAAAGAGCCACAGGTGATGCCTATTCATTTCCATTTGAAAACTCTTTTCTTCAGGATTCACAAAGGGGTGGCCTAAGGCAAAGACCTTCTAGATATTCACAGCACCAGAACCATAGGTAAGCAAAATTCCCAAAGCAGGGTTTCTCCACATAGACTTTACTGGTCACACTGATATCTGAGTTTCCTGAGATGCTCCCATTTCCTTCAGCTCTCCAGTACATGGCCATGTCACAGTATCTTGAACAGAAAACCATGAGCCTATTCCGGAGAGTGCCCAGAATTCAGGAATAACACAGGAAATTAGGAAGATAGTAATTGCTACCCATCCATAAGGAAAGCTGCAGTCCAATCATAAATTGGGCAGTATGAATTCTGGGAAGCATTATACTAGACAGGACACATTCATTGATGCATTATGTTTTCTAATGTCTACAACTACAAACACAGTGGATACATAGACATAGAAACACTTGCCTTGTCAAACGACTTACTAGAAACAGTCCACTTCAAATCAAACAAACTGCCTTTCCTACCAATTCTCAGAACATGAGAAAAAACAACAAACTCACACCCACAACAACATAGGACTTTCTTCCCCCAAGTAGGTCTTTGACTCTCCGGAATTACCTCTGATTGTTGTACCATACTATGTTCCCCCAAAATGCCCTGTACTGTCTCAGATCTGGACTCCTTGGCAAACTCTTTGAAGTTGTCAGGAGCCAGCTTTGAGCCACTACCTTCTTTCTCAGGAAAGGCCACTCTCCAAAGCTCTCCTGGCATTTGGCCATTCTCAAATCAGTAGGTACCAAGAAAGACTGATTCTGTCCTTGGTAAAACCAAACAAGTGAGCCCAGGGGGACTGGGTCTGGGACTGGTTCTGTGTGCCTGGCTTCTGGGATTCCAAGTTCAGAGTGTTCCAAGACCAAGGAAGTGAGATAGGTCACTTCCGTTCGGAACTGAATGAGGTCACTGGTTTGGCAACCACTTTGTCCTAACAGTTCCTTCAAAGGGTCCCATGAGATGGAGGCTGCCCCTACTTTCTGTGACACTTTCACAACTTAGAACGATATATCAACCATAGGCACCCGGGAACAGCTCTCACACAGACCTGGTTTGGTCCATCTTCTCTACATTAAGAAGAGAGAGGCTGATTCATAAACATCCCTTCATCCTAACCAGGTTGTTTGCCTTACATGATGACTTTTGCCCTCTCAGGTCCTTTATAGCTGCCTTCATCTTCCCCAGGGATAATTTCTGCATGGACCTTTGAGGTTCTCAGCCGGTGGAAGATCCCCTATATTCCTCTATATTAAGACCAACTCTGTCCCTGTTCTTCTATAAAGTTAGATTGAGGGAACAATGTATGGTTAGGGTTAATAACATGTTCTATTTAAGTTAGGAATCATTCTGCTGGATGAATAATGGTATTGGGAACCTGGGATATTTATAAGAATATAGATTTGAAATATAAGTATGAAAACAGAAATCTAGGTAAGATTTTAAGCCCAGAAGCGCATTGGGCTCTTGATTGGAATACTTAGCATTGAATTTCGTTCGCACAGATGTCTCTGATAAATCTATATACAATGGCATATCATCTTGTACCCTTTATGATTGAATGTAGAAGAGTTCATCCAGTCAAAAAGGGATAGTTGTTAGGATTAGGAAGATAGTCGGTCTGTTTCGGAAGAAGAGTGAGTATAGGATTTGGACCAAAAGTTCAATAGCCCTAGGTTTTCGGTTAGAGAGTGAATGTAAATTTCAGCACATGTGGAGAGTCAGTCACAATGATGAACTGGGAAAATTATGTAGGAAATCAGATATCAATACACACATTATGAAATCAGGCAAAGTATAAAGTGAATGATAGGATTAGACATTATCAACAAGGTTGAGTTTCAATATATAATCTTAGGAAGAAACAAATATTTAGTCACCAATATGATTGACATTTGAGAGCATTAGGAAACCTGGACATGGATGTTTTTAGTAATCCAGGATCACTTTCCATCTAGGATTTGCTACAATCAGAAGTGTGACCTTTGCATTTTGTGATCAGAATATTACTCTGATAAAATGTATATGTAGATCAGGTGACATGAGTATTTCTTCTAACATTTTGGGAGCAATATTTTGAAGAGGTATAAATTAGTATTGGGGGTACACAGAGTTGTACCCTGTGTCTATGAATGTTGAAGAAATGAATGAATTGACAATACTGTGAATAAATAATATACTGTTTCCACTTTAAATCATGGATTGAATTGATATCTGAAAATATATAAAAATCTTATATTGATATACAATCATTCATTCCAACGAGTTATACATCTAATGGTAATATTAGGGTTATGTTTTATCATGAAGGGTGTGTGAGTTTAGCTTCAAAAGTTATTATGGAAATGGAAAATAATGTGTTTGGAAAGAAATCTCATGAAAAGATGAGTCAAGAAATATAGAGGAATTCATATGTTCTGAAGCAGGATTTGATTGTAAGTATAAAAAAAGCCTATAAATTTCCTAACTTGTGGATGAAATATATATCCAATGATGTGCAAAAACTGAAAAAATAGTAATGCACCAGTTTTGAATGAAAATGAACGTCAAAATACACATCATATCCCATAGGAATCTACTTGCATTGATGCTAAACTGGCACAGTTACTGTAGAAATATTATGATTTGTATGCACTATTCACTGAAGTTAGTTTTCAGTACTAGGAAACGAATACGTATTTCAAGTGGATGAATTTTTATGAGAATAATCTTGTGAAATGTTGACTATAAATTTACATATATGAACACGAATGAATTTAGGGAGTGTGTAATAAGAAACATATATTTCATATTTTGAAAAATCTTGAGAGTTTATATAGATAGATAGATAGATAGATAGATAGATATAGATATGTGTGTGTGCATTTATGTATTTATATATATATATATATATATATACACACACACACACACACACACACACACACACACACACACACAGACACTAAAATGTATCAATATGCATGCCAATCGAAATTCACTATGAATCATATATCATCCACAGATCCAAAAATAATCATTTTACTGAACATGGATTTATGTATAATATTGTTCAACTAGGAAGTTCACCCATAGGTTGAAGTTTCAGTTCCAACAGCGTTTAGGAGGAGTGATCTCTTCCCACAATTTGTATCTACCAAGACAGCCAAACTCACAAGGATATACGTGTGATACCAGTTATGTTTCTATATTTGCATATAAAAATACATGTGCTGAACAGGCTGCAGAGAAAGGGAGACAGGAATTCACATATTTGTTAACTTTAAAAACACATGGAGATCAATTTCAATTAAAAATTGACTAGATTTATAACACCTACCCTTTATCATTCAAAAGGAAAGTCCAACTATACACCATGCCTTCTCTGAACTGCTTTCATTTCCATTCTGTTTGGTTATTTTTGTCCATCATTTTAGGATTAGTAGTCAGAGTCTATTAGGGTATGGGTTAATGTCAGGAATTCAGTAATTCGAATGGAAAATAGGAAAATGAATCCAATGTGTATGCAAATATGTGCTACACAAAAATATTCCCACTCTCATCCAGAACATTGCCTTTACATTACCTTTGCCCCAAATAAACACAATTAGAGAAGAAGAGTTAGGAAATCTGTGAATACATATCAGAAATGGAAAATATTCAGGAGTTCACAATCTTGGATGTGGTAGAGGAGTTTCCAAAAGTGAGGGACAGGGTAAACACTCCACAAACATGGAGCTCATTGGGCCTAAAGACTCTTGAGAAACTGCCTCTGAGGTTGGGCACTTGAAATATATGTTGTTGTCAGGAATTTTAGCATCCTTTCTAGTGAGACCAACAAAGCTGGGTCTGATCTCTGTGACCTGGAAGATATGGTTTTTTATTTTCCAATGAACATGAGGAAGCAGTGCTGAATTCTCTCTTTGTAGGTAAACTGTGGCCACTGGGGTCTAAGTGTCTTCCCATGTGGACTGTGAAGCCATTTGATCATCTTCCACTTTTCGAGGTGTTTCTTGCTGCTGCACTGTGAATTTGGTATTTGCTTCAGGAAATACAAGGAGTTCAACAGGTACCAGTGATGGAGGGAGTTCTGTCACATGTGGTGGGTCAAGGTCTGCAGGAAAATGCACCAACCAGGCTTCTACCCCACATAGCTTGCCCGCTTGTCCATAGCAATCTGATTCTGAACATTGCCCGGAAACCTCTCCATATAACAAGATGCTTTTATATAATAGGGTCTGCTGACTTCAACATGTCAGTCTCAAGCCATTTGGAATCCAAGGGCAGATCCACATGGTACCACCACAGATGTTTTATCACATACCTGCACACCACTGCTCTAGGCCCACTACTCAGCAGTCTCCAACTTACAGGGATCTCTTTTCTACACTGTTTTCATGAAACCAAGTAAATCCAAGCACAGTCTGGTACACTCATGACCAGCAACAAGTCATTCAAAGTTTCTCCATTGCCACCTGGTCATTGAAATTTCAAAAAATTCATGGTATGTATTTAGCTATTTTTCAAAGATGAAGTTGGAGGCACTGTGGGTTTCAAATTATTTAGGAAACATTAAATGGTGAGGAAGCTCATTTCAAAGAAATTTCTGGAGAACTCTCACAGGCAAGGCTTCCCAAAGAGTGGCCAATATTTCACATGAATCCAGGCCCATTGAGGTCTAAAATGTGAGGTCTATGTGTGTTTTGACTCTCAATTATGGCTGCCAAGACTTTCAGAATAAAATCACGTGAAATCCTGGCTGAGATTCCCAGTGCTCTGTGGAAGCCACCTTGGCCAGGATCTCAGTTTTCAGGATGACTCTCATGTGTTGCCTCCTAAAATTCCAACACAATTCATGGCAATACTTCTCTGAGGACAGTTCCAGAATTCAGTCTCTAATAACACCAGAGTTCAAGCCAAGGTGAACTAAGTCATCTCTTCCAACCGCCACACAAACGACCAGAATTAAAACCAAAACACTCCCACATGGCCCTCAACATTCTCCATATAGACACTTATCATAACCTCTGGCTGGAAATTTCCATGAGGGGCACAGACAAAGACAGTATCCAAATAAGTTCCCTTGCCCCTCATTTGCCTAAAGTCAGGGTGGCCTGGACACCCTTCCTGAGAACCAAGAGTGATTAAATAGGCCTGCACTTAATACTGCTCTGCATCTCCAATTTGGGGCCTACTTACTTTCAGGTATAGATTCTTTATGTGATTTGGAGTCATGAGAAAAGCCAAGCACCTCTGGGCTAGTCTCTGCAGGGTTTGAAGAACTCATTTGACCCAAAAGATCCCTATTCTCACTTGATGGATTTCAGGAACCTAACAGAGGAAAGCAAAAGACTTAATCCACACTGACTCCTCATTTGGCCATTTTGGTTTTGGATGCACACATGGTATCTTTCTTTAGATCCATCAGGTGCTAAGAATCTAAGCCACAGCATCACACAGGGTCATGAGGCTGATTCAGACACATCCCTTTCCAAAGCAATCAAGCAAAGAGCCACAGGTGATGCCCATTCATTTGCATTTGAAGACTCTTTTCTTCAGGCTTCACAAAGGAGTAGTCTGAGGCAAAAAGCTTTCTGAAATTCAGGGCAACAGAACAATAGGTAAGCAAATGGCCCAAAGCAGGATTTCTCCACTGAGACTTTCCTGGTCACACTGATATCTGAGTTTTCTGAGATGCTCGCCATTCCCTTTAGCTATCCAGTACATGGCCATGCCACAGAGCTTGGAGGTGGTATATATATTGGACACATAACCAAGAGCCTATTTTGGAGAGTGGAGTGAATTCAGGAACAAAATAGAAACTTAGGAAGATAGTAGGTGTTGCCCATTCATAAGGCAAGCCGCAGTCCATTCATAAATTGGCAGGATGAATGTTGGGAAGATTTCTACTAGACAGGAGTCATCCATTGATGCATTCTCTTTTCTGATGTCTAGAACCACAGACACAGTGGGATACACAGACTTAGAAACACTCGCCTTTTCATAAGACTTATTAGAAACAATTCACTTCAAACCAAAAAACCGCCTTTATTACCTATTCTCAGAACATGAGACCAAACCACAAACCAACAGCCACATCCACAAAGACAATTTCTTCCCCCAAGTCAGTCTGAGAGTATCCATAGTGTCCTCTGATTGGTGGGCCATACTATGTTACCCCGAAATGTCCTGTCCTGTCTCAGATCTGGTCTCCTTGGTCAACACTGTGAAGTTCTCAGGAGCCAGCGGTGATCCACTAACTGCTTTCTCAGGAAAGGCCACTCTTCAGAGCTTTCCTGGCATTTGGGCATCCTCACCTCCGTAGGTACCAAGAAAGACTGACTCTGTCCTTGGTAAATCCGAACAATTGAGACCACTTGGACTGGGACTGGGACTGAAACAGGATTTGGGTGCCTAGCTTCCTGGATCTCAAGTTCAGAGTGTTCCATCACAAAGGATGTTAGGTGAGGTCACTTCCTTCATGATCTGAATGAGGTCACTGCCTTGGCAACCACTTTGTTCTAACAGTTGCTTCAAAGTGTCCCATGAAATGGAGGCTGCCCCTACATCCTGTGACACTTTCAAAAGTTCGAATGGTATATCAACCATAGGCACCCGGGAAGTGCTCTCCACACTGGCCTGGTTTGGTCCTTCTTCTCCATATTAAGAAGAGAGAGGCTGATTCAGACACATCCCTTCATCCTGACCAGGTTGTTTTCAATGGAAGATGACTTTTGCTCTCTCAGTTCCTACATATGTGCCTACAACTTCTCCAGAGATCATTTTGCGTGGACCTTTGAGTTTCTCAGCAGTTGGAAGAAACCGTACATTCCTGTATTTTAAGATCAACTCTGTCCCTGCTCTTCTGTAAAGTTAGATTGAGGGAAGAGTGTATGGTTAGGGTTAATAACAGTTTCGATTGGGGTTAGGAATCATTCTGCTGAATGAATAATGGTATGGCGAACCTTCGATATTTTCAAGAATATATAGGTAAAATATAAGTACGAAAACAGAAATAAAGGTAATATTTGAAGCCCAGAAGGGCATTGGGTCTTTGATTGCAATATTTAGCTTTGATTTATTTTCTGCACAGATGTCTCAGATAAATCAATATACAAAGGCATAGGACCTTGTACTTTGAATGATTGATTGTCAAAAAGAACTTCCAGTCAAAAATGGATAGTCGGGGGGCTGGGGATGAGGCTCAAGTGGTAGCGCGCTCGCCTGGCATGCGTGCGGCCCGAGTTCGATCCTCAGCACCACGTACAAACAAAGATGTTGTGTCTGCCAAGTACTAAAAAAACTAAATGTTAAAAAATTCTCTCTCTCTCTCCCTCTCTCTCTAACTCTTTCTTTAAGAAAAAAAATTAAAAAAAGCATAGTCGGTAGGATTAGGACGATAGTTGGTAAGTTTAGAACGGAGAGTAAGTATAGGATTTGCACCAAAAGTTCTTTAGCTATGGGGTTTCGGGTATAGAGTGAATGTAAATGTCAGCACTTGTGAAGAGTCAGTCACAATGATGTACTGGGGAAAATATGTAGGAAAGCAGATTTCAATAGAGACATTAGGAAATCTGGCAAAGTATATTCGGTAATGAAAATTTAGTAAAATAGGTAAATGTCGCTTGCTGTTTTTCTGTATGCTTAACAAAACACTATTGAAATTTTGAGAACTGTTTGCTAATCTTGTTCCCAGAATGTGCTGTCCCCAACTGCCAACCTACAGAATGTACTCATTCACCCGGTTGCACGCAAACTGCTCACTCGCCCAGACCAAACAATAAAGTTCCCTCTCTGCCCTCTCCAAGGAAAGTATATAAGCTCTGCTTAAGCTGTTCTCAGGGCTCTCTGCTCTATTCAAGTGAGCTCTGAGCCCCAACATGCTGAATCCCCAATAAACCCTTTGCTTTTGCATGAGACAGTCTCTTGGTGGGCTCTTCACCCGATGCTCGCCTGACCTTTACATATGGAGGTTCCACTGAGATCCGGCAGCGGCGAACGAGAGACCCCAACAGGCTCCTCTTGGGGTATGTATGGTGCCTCTTTCTGGTTTCAGGTTTCAGGTTAGGGCTTCGCAAAATGGCTGTCAATGAAGAGTGTGAGCTCTCTCCGACGGTGGCTGACATACGTGTCACAGAGCCACAGGCCACATCCCTGGGGGATGCTCCAGAGTATTCGGGAAATCGAGGAGCAATAGTCTCCTCAATTCAGTGATATTTTGTTTCAGATTCAGTATCGCCAGCCCATCGGGTTGGGCCAGATACTTAGTCCTGGTCTCAGTGTTCGAAGTTCCATTGTCTGTCTTTATTTTCTTGTCTTGTCTGTGTCGTGTGTCGTTGCTTTTACTGTTTGTGTATCTTTCATTATGGGACAGAGCACTTCAATGCCTGTGTCCCTAACCCTCGATCACTGGACCATAGTACCCTTAAGGGCTCAGAATCTTTCTTTTTCAGTAAAATTCTGGACCTGGCAGACTCTCTGTGCCTCAGAATGGCCCACCTTTGTATTCGGATGGCCCCTAGAAGGATCTTTCTACTTCCCACTAATTTAAAAAGTCAGACGATATTGTCTTTCAGCCAGGGCCACATAGCCATCTGGATCAACAGCCATATATCTTAACTTGGCAGGACCTCTGCAAATCTCCTTCATGGGTGAAGCATTTCCTTGCCCCTACCCCCACTCCTACTGCTTCCCCCATGATCTCTCAAACCCTCTCCTCCTCCTCCTCCTCCAACCTCTGTTCTCCCTGAGACACAAGATTTGACTCTACTGGACTCTCGTCCCCCTCCTTATCTCCTGCCCAAGTCCCCCAAAGACCAACACCCTCTAAGTGATTCCCCTGCTGCTCACTCAACCTCTCCACCATTGGAGAAAGCTAAGCCAGCCCAGCGCCCTCCAGATAATTTCCCCGCGGCACACACAGCCCCTCCTCTTCTGGAGGAAGCTAGCCCGGCTAAAGGTACTCACCAGCGGTGAATGATTGAAAAACCTGGAACTCGAATAATGCTCCCCCTCCATCCCTAGGGGCCAATGATTGACAACGGCCTTGGGGGAAAAATGCAAGCCTACCAGTATTTACCTTTCTCCTCTTCAGACCAATATAACTGGAAAAATAAAAATCCCCGTTTTACCGAGGACCCCAACCGGCTCCTAGGTGTGGTTGAGTCATTGATGTTTTCACACCAGCCTACTTGGGATGACTGCCAACAACACCTAGGGTTGTCTCTTCATGACAGAGAAACAAAAGAGAATCCTCCTGGATGCTAGAGAAAAATATCCTCTGACCAGATGTGTAACCGACAAAACTTCCCAACATATTTAACCCGGCTTTCCCTTGAATCGACGAAACTGGGACCCCAACACCTTTGAAGGTAGGGAGCATCTGTCCACTTATCACTGGGCTCTAATTGTGGGTATCTTAGTGGCCGCTAGGCGACTTACGAATTTTGCCAAGTTAAGAGAGATTATTCAAGGGCCTGATGAATCTCCCTCTATGTTTTTAGAGAGAATTATGGAGGCATATAGGAGATATACTCTTTCGATCCTCAGGCAGAGGATCAAAAGTCATCTGTCAAGATGGCCTTTATGGGCAAGCTGCCCTGGATATTAAAAGAAAGTTACAATGCTTAGATGGATTACAAGATATGACTTTGAGAGATTTAGTCAGAGTAGCCGAGAAGGTATACTATAAGAAAGAAAGTGAGGAAGAGTAGGGAGCAAAGGAAGGATAAAAGAAACAAAAGACAGACTAAGGCATTGACTAAGGTCCTGGTCACAACAACAAATAGGCCAGAAATAAGAAACATGGAGACAGGAAGGGATACCGGGGCCCAGACTAGAGGCCACCCCTGGCCTCAATTTAATGTGCCTACTGTAAAGAAAAAGGACACTGCTTCAAAGAGTGCCATTGAAAGAGACAGCCACTCTAGCCAGCCATTCTGACTCTGGAGGATGACTAAGAATGTTGGGTCTCAGATCCCCTCCGAGAGCTCAGGGTAAATTTTGAAGTGGAGGGGACCCTAGCAAACTTTGAAGTGGATACAGGGGCAATATACTCTGCCCTTATGGCCCCATTGGTCTCTCTATCAAATAAAAAGGTCTCTAATTCAAGGGGCTAATGGCAGAAAATATCGGGTTTGGACAACTAAGAGGACCATGGACCAGGGGAAAGGAAAAATCCATCACTCGTTCTTAGTAATCCCAGAATGCCCGGCCCCATTGATGGGCAGAGATCTGCTCACCAAGCTCCGGGCCAAAATAACTTTTAACCCTGAAGGCCCACAAGTGGAATTTCTAAATCCTTCAATAAAAACTCCTATAGTCACGGCTCTAAATATGTCAGTAGAAAATGTATATCAACTCACTCACCTTGGTTCAAAGAAATTGCATTCATTCCTGAAGGATGAAGAACAGAGTTTTTTACTAACCGACTCAAAGCAAAAGGAAATAACTGAATGGGTAACAAAAGCCTGTCAGGTCTGTCATGGTTAATGCTTACCCTTCCAAGCTTCCTGCAAAAAAGCACCTACGAGGAACCAGACCAGGACAATTCTGGGAAGTGGACTTTACTAAAATTAAGCCAGCAAGGTTTGAAATTAAATATCGCCTAGTCTTTGTAGATATATTTTGAGGATGGATTGAAGCCTTTTCCAGGAAAAAAGAAAAAAAACGAAACAGCGCAAATGGTTGTCAAGAAGATCCTGAAAGATATTTTTACAAGATACGGCCTGCCTAAAGTAATAAGGTCTGATAATGGACTGGCGTTTGTAGCCCAAGTAAGTCAGGGGTTAGGCAAGACCCTGGGGATTAATTAAAAGTTACATTGTGCTTATAAACCACCGAGTTCAGGACAGGTAGAAAGAATGAATAGAACCATTAAAGAGACCATAACGAAATTAAGATTAGAAACCTGCATAATAGATTGTACTATGCTCCTTCCTTATGCACTATTTCATGGAAGAAACACTCCCTCTGTTTCTTTGTGTAACCTTACCCCCTATGAAATTGTCCATGGTTCCCCTCCTTCAGTAAGGGACCTAACCCCAACTCTAAGACCTAACGATTCCTTCCACACCCCATTGCTTGACTGAATTAAAGCTCTTGAAAGAACTCAGGGATACCTGTGAAAACAGATGGCCAATGCCTATCAACCTGGGGACGAATGGACTCTACATCAATATCAAGTAAGAGACTTCATCTACATAAGTCGACATCAGGTGTCATCCCTGAAACCCCACTGGAAATGACGATACAAGTTGCTACTTATAACACCTACAGCGGTAAAGGAAGACAGAATCACTTCCTGGATCCATACCTCTCATCTCAAGCCTGCGCCCTGCCAGACTCTGGCTGGAAAATGGAAAAGATTGGTAAAACTTTCAAATTGTGTATTTACCCTGTGTCTAAGGCTATAGACTCTTCCCTTGACCACCAGTAGTCCTAAACCTATTAAACCCGTTCAGCAGCGATGGCTGATCACAAATCCTACTGGTAAAGAAGTATGATCTATCTCGCATGCAGCCCACTTAGGGACTTGGTGGACATCTATCCACCCAGACATTTGTCAGCTGGCTATAGGTCTTTCCTATTGGGATATACCTGATGAAGAGGATCCCACTAAATTTCCATTAAATCCATTCTGCACCATTGATAATGGAAACAATCATTATGGATGTAGGGACATGCGAGCCAGATGCAGGTTGGCTAGCCTAGATTACTATGTTTGCCCGGTGGACTACCAAAGCCACAAACAGTCACGGTTGTGTGGGGGGAATGCCGACTTCTTCTGTATGTCTAGGGATGTGATCATACAGGCAGTGCATGATGGAACCCAAACTCCTCATCAAATTCTGTACACAGCATTGGCCCTATTACCAATTAGATCACCCAAACTGTTGGCCCCTAGAGGGGTCTCTAGATCCTCAAATTCTGCATGACCTTTTTAACTTCTGAATGTCCTCAAAAGGGTGAAAGGAGATTTCCCTATGTGGAGGCCTTTTCCCTCCTTCGCTCACATCCTGAACTATGCTTCTCCAATAGGTCCTCACACTCAGCCTTCCGCTCCAAACTCTCTGCTGTCACTCTCACCTCAGCAACATGATTTCTCCCCTCCAATTACTAGATCAAAAACCCAAACCTCCGCCGGATCTCAGACCATTTCCCCCTTTCTGAGGTAGCAGGTACTGAGGTAACCCTCCACCGAATCACTCCTCTCTTCTCCAGTCAGTGCCCACACGGGTCCCACCAGTTCCTCTTAACAGCTAACCCAAAGCTCAAACCAGCTGAGGAGAACCCTCAGACCCCTATCCAAGATGTAGTGAAAATGGCCTTTAAAGTTTCTTTGTCATTAGTGAAAACAGGTTACTAAGAATTTAAAGTCCCTCACAGGCTTTTAGGGATACTAACTCCTATCTTCTCCTCTGTTCTACCTGTTCTACTGCTCACCTTTTTGTTGCTAGGAAAATCACAAACACCTTTGCCAGTATTCTTTCACATCTCTGCTACCTCATTCTCAGATCCACGGAGCTGCTCACAGCCATGCCTTCCCCATCTCCCCCCTCTGTTCCAGGCCCACAGAAAAACATTAATTGAGCTTCTACGGAAGTCTTCAGCATGGCTGACTTTAGGACTTTCAGGAAAAGAGTCCCCATGAAAGACTTCAAAGTAGATAAACTTCCTCTTTCCATGTTGCCCTGTTGTACTTGGTCACTGGCTAAAAATATCAGCACTCCTAAGTTAGACACCCCCTTACTAGTTTTTCACAAAATATGTGAACAAGGCCTTTGGCATTGATCTGGGGCTTCACAGAGATGGCTACATTTCAAAGATAAAGAAGTTACCAACTGGGCTCCATGGTAACAGCTGGAAGGGGGAAAAATAAAGGGAAAAAAAAGCTCTCCTTCACCCAGGTGTCCTTGAAAAGTTAACTTGCCCTGAACAGAGGAATAAAACAGAAAAAAATCTGCTTTTTGTGAACTTCTGCAGGCTGTGAACTTCTGCGCCCCTTCCCTTATATGTTGGGTACAAAATTCTGAAACTACCTAAACGTGAGTTTCAGGGAATTAATTGATTATAACAGAAGTAATGCCCTCTGAATCCGGTTGCTAATAAAATGGAAAGTTTCCCTGTTTTTGGTAGTATCTTAGGTGCCGTGCCTTGTCCGTCTCTACAACAGTATAATTCTATAGACTTAAACATTGTTTATGTTTTCAAGAAATTGTCAAGACGATGTGATTAAATGTGTAAAGGTGCAGATGTTTCCCAGAGTGCTTTATCATAATGCAGGTTCATTTGAAGTTCAAATAGGGGGGCATAAAACTCGGTTCCACTGAGAACATATATCCATCACTTTAGCCATCCTATTAGGAATAGGAGTTGCTGCAGGCGTGAGCACAAGAACCACTGCCTTGGTCCATGGGATACAACAAATGACACAATTAGAAGCAGCAATAGACCAAAACTTAAAGATATTAGAATCCTCCATCTTGGCTTTGCAGGAATCTTTAACCTCTCTCTCTGAAGTTATTTTACAGAAAAGGCGAGGGTTGAACCTCCTCTTCATGAAAGAAGGGGGCCTTTGTTCTGCATTGATGGAGAATGTTGTGTTTTTGCCGACCATACTGGAGTTGTAAAAAAATCTAGGAGTAAATTAAATAGATGCCTTGAAGAGTGTCAATGAGAGAGAGAGGCCCAAAAAGTGTGGTTTGAGTCTTGGTTCACACAGTCCCCCTGGTTAACTACGCATTTATCAACCCTGGACAGTTCAATAATAATCCTCATATTATTGCTAACTATAAAACCCTGTTTGCTCAACCGTGTAATTTCTTTTTTCCAAGCTCAAATTGGATGAGTTAAACTTATGGTAATACCCCACTAGCAAACATAGAATGTGACACCCCGCAATGATCACTTTTATGATTAAAAGTAGCCAGAAGAAGAAGTGGGGAATGAAAGGTTAATTGAATAGGCACTTTTCACTTCCTTTTTTTCTGTATGCTTAACAAAACACTGTTGAAATCTTGAGAAATGTTTGCTAATCTTGTTCCCAGAATGTGCTGTCCCCAACTGACTAACTGCAGAATGTGCTCCCTCACTGGGTTGCATGCAAACTGACCACTCGCCCTGACCTATCAATAAACTTCCCTCCCTGCCGTCACCAAGGAAAGTGTATAAGCTCTGCTTAAGCTGTTCTAAGGGCTCTCTACTCTATTCAAGTGAGCTCTGAGCATCAGCATGCTGGACCCCCAATAAACACTGCGCTGTTGCATGAGATAGTCTCTTGGTGGTCTCTTCTTTCGACCTCATCCGACCTTTACTTGGATAATTAAATGTAGAAGAGAACATCCATTCAAAAAGGGATAGTCGGTAGGATTAGGAATATAGTTGGTAGGTTTAGGAAGAAGACTGTGTATAGGATTTGGAACAAAAGTTCCTTAGCAATAGGGTTTCGGTTAGAGAGTGAATGTAAATGTCAGCACATGTGAAGAGTCAGTCACAATGATGAACTGGAGAAAATATGTAGGAAATCAGATATCAATACACACATTATGAAATCAGGCAAAGTATAAAGTGAATGATAGGATTAGACATTAACAACAAGGTTGAGTTTCAATGTATAATCTTAGGAAGAAACAAATATGTAGTCAGCAATATGATTGACATTTGAGAGCATTAGGCAACCTGGACATGGATGTTTTTAGTAATCCAGGATCACTTTCCATTTAGGATTTGCTACAATCATAAGTTTGACCTTTGCATTTTGTGATCAGAATATTACAGTGATAAAATGTATATGTAGATCAGGTGACATGAGTATTTTTTCTAACATTTCTGGGAGCAATATTTTGAAGACGTATAAATTAGTGTTGGGGGTACACAGAGTTGTACCCTGTGTCTATGAATATAGAAGTAATGCATGAATTGACAATACTGTGAATAAATAATATAACTGTTTCCACTTTAAATCATGGATTGAATTGATATCTGAAAATATATAAGAAATCTTATATTGATATACAATCATTCATTCCAACGAGTTATGCATCTAATGGTAATATTAGGGTTACGTTTTATCATGAAAGGTGTGTGAGTTTAGCTTCAAAAGTGATTATGGAAATGGAAAATTATGTGTTTGGAAAGAAGTCTCATGAAAAGACGAATCAAGAAACCTAGAGGAATACATGTGTTCTGAAGCAGGAAGTGATTGTAAGTATAAAAAAACGTATAAATTTCCTAACTTGTGGATGAAATATATATCCTATGATGTGCAAAAACTGAAAAAAATAGTAATGTACCAGTGTTGAAAGAAAATGAATGTCAAAATACATATCATGTCCCATAGGAATCTACTTGCATTGATGTTAAACTGGGTCAGTTACTGTAGAAACATTAGGATTTGAAAGGACCATTTACTAAAGTTAGTTTTCAGTACTAGGAATCAAATATATATTTCAGGTGGATGAATATATCTGAGCATAATCTTGTGAACATTTTATTATAAATCCACATTCATGACATGAATGAATTTAGGGAGTGTATATAAGACACATATATTTCATATTTTGAAAAATCAGGAGGGTGTAAAATATATATATATATATATATATATATATATATATATATATATATATATATATATATCACAGATACATTAAAAAGTAGCAATATATAAATATATATGGGTATCAAAATTTATCTTGAAATATATATCATCCACAGATTAAAAAGTATTCATTTTAGTGAACATGGATTTATGTATAATGTTGTTCAACTAGAAACCTCACCCATAGGTGGAACTTTAAGATCCAAAAGCGTTTAGGAGTAGTGATCTCTTCTCACAATTTGTATCTGCAAAGTTAGCCACCTCACAAAAATGTACGTGTGATACCAGGTAGGATTCTATATGTGCATATAAAAATACATGTGCTGAATAGGCTCCAGAGAAATGGAGACAGAAATTCAGAAATAAGTTAACATTAAAAAGAATGGAGAACTATTTCAATTAACAATTGACTATATTTTTAACACCTACCATTTATCATGCAAATAACAAGTCCAACTATACACCATGCCTCCTCTGAACTGCTTGTGTTTCTATAATGTTTCGGTTACTTTCCTCCATTATATTAGGATTAGTAATCAGACTCTAGTAGGGTGTGAGTTAGTGTCAGGGAATCAGTATATTGAATGGAAAATAGAAAAATGAATCCAATGTGTATGCAAATATGTGGTACACAAAAATCTTCCCACTCTCATCAAGAACAACACCTAGATATCACCTACACCCCAAGTAACACACAATTAGAGGAGAAGAGTTAGAAAATCCATGACTACATATCTGGAATGGAATACGATCAGGAGTTCACAACCTTGGAAGTGGTAGAGGAGTTTCCAAAAGTAAGGGACAGGGTAAACACTCCACAAACATGGACCTCTGCCTGCCTAAAGACTTCTTGAGAAACTGTCTCTGAGGTTGGGCACTTAAAACATATGTTGTTGTCAGGAGCTTTAGCTTCCTTTCTAGGGAGACCATCAAAGCTGGGTCTTCATCTCTGTGACCTTGTGGATATGGTTTCTTATTTTCCAATGAACATGAGGCAGCAGTGCTGAATTCTGTCTTTGTAGGTAAACTGTGGCCACGGGGGGCTAAGTGTATCCACATGTTGGCTGTGTATCCATTTGGTCATCCTCCAAATTTCGTCGTGATTCTTGGTGCTGCACTGGGAATTTAATATTTGCTTCATGGAATACAAGGAGCTCAACTGGAACACAGTGCTGGAGGGAGTTCTGTCATGTGTGGTGGGTCAGGGTCAGCAGGAGAATGCACCAACCAGGTTTCTATCTCACACAGTTTGCCCCCTTGGCCATAATAACCTGATTGTTAAGATTTCCCTTAAACCTCTACTTATAAAAAGATGCCTTTACATATAAGGGTCTGCTGGATGCACCATGTCAGCCACAAGCCATATGGAAGTCAAAGGCAGATCCACAAGGCCCCACGACAGAAGTTTTATCACAAAACTGCACATCTCTGCTGTAGGCCCACTAATCAGCAGGCTTGAACTTACTGGCATCTCTGTTCTACACCATTTTCATGAAACCCAGTCAATCAAGAAACTGTCTGATACACTCATCGTCAGCAACAGTATATCCAAAGGTTCTCCTGTGCAACCTGGTCAAGGCAATTTTAAGAATTTCATGGTATTTATATAGCCATTATTCAAGCATGAGGTTGGAGGCACTGTGGGTTTCAATTTTTTCAGGAAACATTAAATGGCGAGGAAGCTCATTTCAATGAAACCTCTGGAAAACTCTCACAGGCAAGTCTTCCCAAGGAGTGGCCAAAAGGTCACCGAAATCCAGGACTATTGAGGTCTACAATGTGAGGTCCATGTGTGTTTTGACGCTCAAGTATGCCTGCCATGTGTTTTAGAAAAAATCATGTGATATCCAGGCTGTGATTCTCAGTGCTCTGTGGAAAGCCACGCTGGACCTAGATCTCAGTTTATAAGGGGGACTCTCATGTGTGGCCTGCGAAAATCCCAACACAATTCATGGCAATACTTCTCTGAGTTCAGTTCCAGAACTCAGTCTCTAAGTCCCCTTGACCTCACACCAGAGTTCAAGACCAGTTGGACCCATTCATTTCTTCCAACCGCCACACAAATGACCAAAATTAAAACCTAAACACTCCCACAAGGCCCTCATGTTCTCCATATAGACACTCATCATAACCTCTGGCTGAATTTTTCCATGAGGGGTGCAGCCCAAGACAGTGACCAAAATGAGCACCTTTGGCCCTCATTTGCCTAAAGTCAGGGTGGCCTGGACACCATTCCTGTGAACCAGGAGTGATTAAAAAGACCTGCCGTTAATACTGCTCTGCTTCTCCATTTTGAGGCCTACTGAATGTCAGGTATAGATTCTTTATGTGGTTTGGAGTCATGAGAAAACCCAAGCACTTCTGCAGGGTTTTGAATAACTCATTTGACCCAAAGGATCCCTATTCTCACTTGATGGAGTCAGGAACATCACAGAAGAAGGCTAGAGACTTCATCCACAATGACTGATCTTTTTGCCATTTTGGTTTTGGATGCACACATGGGATCTTTCTTTAGATCCATCAGGTGCTGAGAATCTAAGCTGGAGCCTCACACAGGGCCAAGTGGCTGATTCAGACACCTCCCTTTCCAAAGCAATTATGCCAAGAGCCACAGGTGATCCTCATTCATTTCCATTTGATAACTGTTTTTTTCAGTCTTCACAAAGGGGTGGCCAGAGGCAAATACCTTCCTGACATTCAGGGCAACAGAACAAAATGTAAGCAAAAGGCCCAAAGCAGGGTATCTCCACTGAGAGTTTCCTAGCCACACTGATATCTGAGTTTTTTGAGATGCTCGCCATGCCAATTCCTTCAGCTATTCAGTACATGGTCATGTCACAGTGATTGGAGGTGGTACATATCATGGATAAAAAACAATGAGCATATTCTGGCTAGTGGCCAGAATTCTGGAAGAAAACAGGAACTTAGGAAGGTTGTAAGTGTTTCCCATTGGTAAGGCAAGCCGCAGTCCTTTCATAAATTGGACAAGTTGATTGCTGGGAGGCATTCTACTACACAGGACATATTCATTGATGCATTCTCTTTTCTAATGTCTACAACCACGGACACAGTGGCATACACAGAAATAGAAACACTCACCATGTCAAATGACTTATTAGAAACAGTCCATTCCAAAAGAAATAAATCACGTTTTTTCTACCTATTCTCAGAACATGAGACAAAACCACAAACTGACATCCACACACCCAGGCACCTCCTTCCCCCAAGTAGGTCTGTGACTCTTCTGAATGTCCTCTGACTGGTAGGCCATACGATGTTCCTCTGAAATGGCCTTTCCTGTCTCAGATCTGGTGTCATTCACCAACTCTGTGAAGTTGTCAGGAGGCAGTGGTGAGCCAATTCCAGTCTTGTCAGGAAAGGCCCCTCTTCAGAGCTTTCTTGGAATTTGGCCACCGTCACATGAAGAGGTACCTAGAAAGACTGATTCTATCCTTGGTAAATCCAAACAAGTGAGACCACTGGGACTTGGACGGGTAATGGCTTTGGGTGCCTGGCTTCCTGGATCCCAAATTCAGAGAATTCCATCACCAAGGAAGTAGGTGAGGTCACTTCCTTCAGGAACTGAATGAGGTCACTGACTTGGCCACCAATATGTCCTAACAGTTGCTTCCTAGGTTCTCATAAGATGGAGGCGGCCCCTACTTCTTGTGACACATTCACAAATTAGAATGGTATAGAAACCATAGGCACCTGGGAACAGCTCTCCACAAAGGCCTGGTTTGATCCGACTTCTCTACATTAAGAAGAGAGAGGCTGATTCAGAAACATCCCTTCATCCTGACTAGGTTGTTTGCCATGGAACATGACTTTTCCTCTCTCAGGTCCTAAATAGCTGCCTAAATCTTCTCCATCGATCATTTCTGCATGGACTTTTGAGGTTCTCAGCAGGTGGAAGATCCCCTACCTTCCTGTATTGTAAGACCAACTCGGTCCCTCCTCTTCTGTAAAGTTAGATTGACGGAACATTGTATGGTTAGGGTTAATAGCATGTTCGATTTTGGTTAGGAATCATTCTGCTGGATGAATAATGGTTTGGGAACCTCTGATACTTATAAGAATATAGACGTGAAATATAAGTACGAAAAAAGAAATCTAGGTAAGATTTGAAGCCCAGAAGGGCATTTGGCGATTGATTGGCATACTAAGCTTGAATTATGTTCTGCACCGAGGTCTCAGATAAATTTATTTACAATGGCATAGGTTGCTGTACCTCAGATGACTGAATTTAGAAGAGATCATCCAGTCCAAAAGGGATAGTCCATAGGATTAGGAAGATTGTCTGTAGGATTAGGAAGAAGAGTGAGTCTAGGAGTTGGACCAAAAGTTCTTTAGCAATAGGGTTTCAGTTAGAGAGTGAATGTAAATGTCAGCACATGTGAAGAGTCAGTCACAATGATGAACTGGGGAAAATATGTAGGAAAGAGAGTAAATATGTATCAATAGAGACATTAGGAAATCAGGCAACGTATAAAGTGAGTGATAGGATTAGATATTTTCAACAGGGTTGAGGTTGAATATATAATCTTAGGAAGAAACAATTATTTAGTCACCAATAGGATTGACATTTGAGCGCATTAGGGAACCTAGACATGGAGGTTTTTAGTAATCCATGCTCACTTTAAATTTAGGCTTTAGTACAATCATAAGTGTGACCTTTGCATTTTGTGTCAAGAATATTACTGTGGTAAAATATATATGTAGATCAGATGACATGAGTATTTCTTCCACCAATATGAGGAGCAATATTTTGAAAACTTATAAATTAGTATTGCGGATAAAATAGGCCTACACTGTGTTGATGAATAAGAGATGATGCATGAATAGACCATATTGTGAATAAATTATATAACTGGTTCCAACTTTAAATAATGCATTGAAATTATATTTGAAAATATATAGTAAATCTTATATTGATATATATACATTCATTCCAACCAGTTATACATCTAATGGTAATATTAGGGTTACGGTTTATCATGAAGAGTGTGTGAGTTTTGCTTCAAAAATGAGTATAGAATCGAAAATAATGTTTTTAGAAAGAAGTCTAGTGAAAAGACCACTAAAGAATCATAGAGGAATACATGTTTTCTGAAAGAGGAAGTGATTGATAGTGAACCACATGCCTATAAATTTGTGAATTTGTGGATGAAAGGACATATCCTATGATGTCCATAAACTGAAGAAATAGTAATGTACCAGTGTGGAATAAAAATGAACTTAAAAATACATATCATGTCCCATAGGAATCTAACTGCATTGATGTTAAACTTGGTCAGTTACTATAGAAATATTAGGATATATAAGGACCATTCACTGAAGTTAGTTTTCAGTACTAGGAAACAAATATGTATGTCAGGTGGTTGAATATTTCTGAGAATAATCTGTTGAGAGCCACAGCCAAAGGAGCCCCAGCAAACTTGCAGCTGCCAGCAAACTTCCATCTGCCGGCTGATGATTGGCTCACAGCGGCCCCAGCATCATCTAGCTGATTTGCTTGTCTGTGGTGATGCTCATTGAGATGCTCAATGAGCGGTTTCCCTGACCTTTCAGACTGCCAGCGGATGATTGGTTCACAGCGGCCCCAGCAACATCTAGCTGATTGGCTCCTCTGTGGTGATGCACATTGGGCTGGTTCCCTGCCCTTTCAGACCATGGAACTGCTCATTGGGGGACTTTTTGGCTTCGCCCACGTGACCCAGCCAATCGGCCTCAAGAGGAGGAGACTTGTGTTTGAGGGAGAGGCTTGTGGGAAGCCTGTGGTGGCAGTTGGGCTCTGACGGCTTTTCCTGAGGAGCTGTTTTGTTTGGTGTCATCTTGTTGGGTTGTATTATAGTAGAAATACGGGATCAGAAATTAGTAAAAAAAAAAAAAAAACCTGAAAGAGTGTTCAGTAAATTGTTAGAGGAAGGAGGCATCTCAGTAAAATCAAGAAAAGTCAGGACATACGTTGATACAATACAAAAATGTAGCCCATGGCTTTTTCAGGAGGAGTTGTTAAATATATCACAATGGAACCATCATGGTGAAGATTTAAAAAGAATAGGAAAGAAAAGCCCAGGGACTCTGCCAGTTGGCACATTGCTATTGTGGACGTTTGTACCTTGTTTGCTTAGTGGAAAGCCTTCAGTTCAGACAATGGTAGAGGAAGGAGAAGACATATTGATTCAAGTAAAATAGAAGGTCTCTCAAGTTAGTCAGATAGAGGAAAAAATTCAAGTAAAAGAAAAGGTCTCTCGAACTAGTCAGACAGAGGAAAAAAATCAAGTAAAAGAGAAGGCCTTTCAAGCCAGTCAGACAGAGGAAGAAAGTGTAAAACAGAAAAAGCCATCAGGGGGAAAGTTACAACAGGAGACTACTACTAACACCTTTCTATCACCAGAGGGTGTAAGTGTCCAACCAACAGCACAACCTCTACAGGAGACTGCTACTAACACCTTTCTATCACCAGAGGAAGTAAGTGTCCAACTAACAAGGCCACCTCCATATGCTGGGAGGCCCCCAACCCCCACAGTTGATAGTTGGAATCCTGAGACAAGATCTCAAATATTAACATGCCCAGTATTTGAGGCAGGAGGGCAGTGAGATTACCATGCTTTAAATTTCAAAACAGTGAAGCAGCTAACAGAGGCTGTAACAACCTATGGTCCTCAAGCACCCTTCACTGTAAGCATTATCAAATCCATTAACAACATGAACATGAAGCCAGCAGATTGGGCTAATATGTGTAAAGCTGTGCTAAATGGAGGAAATACCTGTTATGGAAGATTTCCAATGAGGAATTTTGCAAGGAGACGGCTAGGCAAAATGCAGCAGCTAGTTATCCTCAGAGAAATCTAGATATATTGTTAGGAAAGGGACCTTATGAGGATCAGCAGCAGCAATGTGCATATGATCCTGGTGTATATGCACAGATTGCTATAGATGCAATTAAGGCATGGAAGACTTTTCAAGGAAATGGAGGTTTACAAGGTCAGTTATCTAAGGTAATACAAGGAGCTAATGAACCTTATGCTGAATTTGTAGATAGGCTTATTCAAACAGCTACCAGAGTTTTTGGAAATACACAACAAGCAATGCCATTACTAAAACAACTGGCTTATGAGCAAGCGAATCGTTGGTGCAAAGATATCATTAGACCATGGAAACATGAAGATTTAAACACATATATTAAATTATGTAGAGACATTAAAGAACAAGAGCAAGTCGTGGAAGCTGCAGTAAAACAGGCTTTAGATGCCAGAGACATTAATGAACAAGGGCAAATTGTGGCAGCTGCAGTAAAACAGGCTTTAGATGCCAGGCCAAGAACATGCTACAATTGTGAAAAAACAGGACATTTTAAAAGGAATTGTCCCATAGGAGGAGGGTTTAACAAAACTAGGTATCAAAGGAGTAGAATACCAGTATTTGTCCACGATGCCGTAGAGGGAGACTTTGGGCTAATGAATGCTGTTCTCAAACCACCATAGAGGGTACACCATTATCAAAAAACGAACAAGGACCAGGTGTTTATCCACAATATCGTGGACAAAAACATGGAGCTCCTTTGCCAAAAAATGGACAAGGGGGCTCAATTCTCCGGGGCCCAAAACCACAAATATACGCAGCACTGGAGAAACCCATCAACCACATCAGGGTAGTGCCCAGGACACATTGTCCATCAGATCCCTCATCAGAAAAACCAGAGGGAGCGCAGGGTTAGACATCTGTGACTCTGCCAGAGCAGTACTAACTGCAGAGATGGGAGTTCAATTCATTTCCACAGGGGTAAAAGGACCTCTTCCCAAAGGAACAGTAGGCTTATTATTGGGACGCAGCTCTTCTACTCTAAAAGGACTTATGATAAGTCCTGGGGTAATTGATCTCGACTATGAAGGTGAAATAAAAATTATAGCCATTTCTCCAAAGGGTATATTAGTAATTTCACCAGGAGATAGAATAGCACAGTTACTAATAATACCCAGCCTACGTGAAAAATTTTCCAGTCGTACTGTAGAAAGAGGTTCCAAGTGATTAGGCTCCACAGGTGTAGATTGGGCTATGCTTTCTTTAAATTTAGATTCTGGCCCCATGCTTAAACTAAATATTCAAGGGCATGAATTTAATGGGCTACTGGATACAGACGCAGACCTTAGCATCATCTCTCGTCAAGAATGGCCAAAACATTGGCCATTACAACAAGCCACTCAAACGCTTCGAGGCCTAGGAGTAGCGTATAATCCCCATAGAAGTGCAATGGTATTAGATTGGAAGGATCCTGAAGGATGTGAAGGAACTCTACAGCCATATGTATTGGATCATCTTCCCGTAAATTTATGGGGACGAGATAGTCTCCTGGACTCATTGATATTTTTTTTCGGATTCGGTATTGCCAGTCGATCGGGTTTTGCCGGCTCCTCAGTCCTGGTCTCAGTGTTGGACGTCCATTGCCTGTCTTCATTGCCTTGTCTTGTCTGTGTCATGTTTCATTGCTTTAACTGTTTGTGTATCATTCATTATGGGACAGAGCACTTCAATGCCTCTGTCCCTGATACTTGATCACTGGACCAAAGTCCACTTAAGGGCTCAGAATCTTTGTTTTTCAGTAAAGTGCCGGATGTGGCAGACTCTCTGTGCTTCAGAATGGCCCACCTTTGGATTTGGATTACCCCTAGAAGGATCTTTCTACTTCCCACTAATTTAAAAAAGTCAGAGATATTGTCTTTCAGCCGGTGCTACATAGCCATCTGGATCAACAGCCATATATCTTAACTCGGCGGGAACTCTGCATATCTCCTCCTCCATGGGTGAAGCCTTTCCTTGTCACTGCCCCCACTCTGACTCCTTCCCCCAGGAACTCTCAAATCCTCTGATCCTCCTCCTCCTACACCCTCTGTTCTCCCTGAGTCACCAGATTTCACTCTACTGGAGTCTCCTTCCCCTCCTTATCCCCTGCTCTTGTCCCCCAAAATCCAACACCCTCTAAGTGATTCCCCTGCTGCTGACTCAGCCTTTCCTCCATTGGAGGAAGCTATGCCGGCCCAGCGCCCTCCAGATAATTCCTTTGCGGCACACACAGCACCTCTTCCCTTGGAGGAAGCTGTACCATCTAAAGGAACTCGCTGGCGGTGAATGATTGAAAACCCTGGAACTCTTGGGATGCTCCCCCTCCATCCCTATGGGCCAATGATTGACGATGGCCACGGGGAAAAAATGCAAGCCTACCAGTATTAGCCTTTCTCCTCGTCAGACCTATATAACTTAAAAAAATTATAATCCCCCTTTTTCTGAGGACCCCACCAGGCTCTCAGGTCTGGTTGAGTCATTGATGTTTTCACACCAGCCTACTTCGGATGACTGCCAAAAACTCCTAGGGATTCTCTTCATGACAGAGGAACAACAGTGAATCCTCCAGGAAGCTAGAAAAAAAATCCCTCAAACAAGATCTGCGTCTGACACAACTTCCCAAGATAATCAAAGGCGGCTTTCCCTTGAACCCACCCAACTGAGACCCCAAAATCTTTGAAGGTAGCGAGCATCTGTCCCCTTATCACCGGGCTCTAATAGTGTGTCTCCAAGCAGCCGCTAGCGACAAAGTAATTTGGCCAAGGTAAGAGAGATTATTCAAGGGCCTGATGATTCTCCCACTATGTTTCTAGAGAGAATTATGGAGGCATATTGGAGATATACTCCTTTTGATCCTCAGGAAGAGAATCAAAGGCATCTGTCACGATGGCCTTTATTGGGCAAACTGGCTTGGATATTAAAACAAAGTTACAAAGCTAGATTGATTACAAGATATGACTTTCAGAGATTTAGTCAGAGAAGCCAAGAACGTATACTATAAGAGAGAAACTGAGGAAGAGAAGGGAGCAAGGGGAGGATAAAAGAAACAAAAGGCAGACTAAGGCGTTTACTAAGGTCCTGGTCACAAAAACAAATAGGCCAGAAATTAAGAAACAGGTAGACATGAAGGGATAACATTGGCCCATGCCAGAGGCCACCCTGGCCTCAGATCAATGTGCCTACTCTAAAGAAAAAAGGACACTGGGCCAAAATTGCCCTAAAAAGCGACAGCCACACCAGCCAGCCATTCTGACTCTGGAGGATGACTAAGAAAGTCGGGGCTCAGATTCCCTCCCCAAGCTCAAGGTAACTTTTGAAGTGTTTCAAAAGTGATTATGGAAATCGAAAATGATGTGTTTGGAAAGAAGTCTCATGAAAAGATCAGTCAAGAAACATGGATGAATACATGTGTTCTGAAGCACGAAGTGAATGAAAGTAAGACAAATGCGTATGAATTTGCTAACTTGTGGATGAAATATATATCCTATGATGTGCATAAAGTGAATAAATAGTAATGTAGAAGTGTTGAATAAAATTGAACATCAAAATACACATCATGTCCCATAGTAATCTACTTGAATTGATGTTAAACAGGGTCAGTTACTGTAGAAATGTTAGGATATGTTTGCACCATTCAAAGAAGTTAGTTTTCAGTACTAGGAAACAAATATGTATTTCAGGTGGATGAATATTACTGAGAATAATCTTGTGAAAAGTTGATTAAAAATCCAAATACATCAATATGAATGAATTTAGGGAGTGCATAATAAGACACATGTTATATATATATATATATATATATATATATATATATATATATATATATATATTAAAAATAGCAATATATATGCCAATTGAAATTCATCATGAAATATATATCATCATCATATCCGAAAATATTCATTTTAATGAATATGGATTTTTATATAAGTTTGTTCAAATAGGAAGCTCACCCATGGGTTGAATTTTCAGTTCCAACATTGTTTAGGAGGAGTGATCACTTCTCACAATTTGTATGTGCCATGTCAGCCACCTCACGAGAATGTACGTGTGACACCAGGTAGGATTCTATATGTGCATATTAAAACACATGTGCTGAATAGGCTACTGAGAAAGGAAGACAGTAATTCATATATTTGTTAACTTTAAAAACACATGTAGAACTATTTCAATTAAAAATTGACTAGATTTATAACTCCTACCCTATATATTTCAAAAGGCATGTCCAACTATACACCCTGCCTCCTCTGAAATGCTTGTATTTCTATTCTGTTTGGGTTATGTTTCTCCATCATATTAGGATTAGTAGTCAGAGTCTAGTAGGGAATGGGTTAGTGTCAGGGATTTAGTATTTCAAATATATGCTGCATAAAAATCTTCCCACTCTCATTCAGAACAATGCCTAGACATTACCCTCGTCCCAAGTAAGACACAATTAGAGGAGAAGAGTTAAAAATTCTGTGAATACATATCTGGAAATGAATATTCTCATGAGTTCACAACCTTGGAGGTCGTAGAGGAGTTTTCAAAAGTATGGGACAGGGTAAGCACTCCACAAACATGGAGCTCTGCTGCCCTAAAGACTTCTTGAGAAACTGCCTCTGAGGTTGGGCACTTGAAATATATGTTTTCGTAAGGAGCTTTCTTTGTACTGAGACCATCAAAGCTGGGTGTGCATCTATGCGACCTGGAGGACATGGTTTCATATTTTCCAATGAACATGAGGCAGCAGTGCTGAATTCTCTCTATGTAGGTAAACTGTGTCCACTGGGGCCTAAGTGTCTCTGCGTGTGGACTGTGAAGCCATTTGGTCATCCTCTACTTTTCCTGGTGTTTCTTGCTGCTGCACTGGGAGTTTGGTATTTGCTTATGAAGTAAAAAAAGATCACCTGGGACACAGTGCTTGAGGGAGTTCTGTCACGTGTGGTGGGTAAGGGTCTGCAAGAGAATATACCAACAATGCTTCTATTCCACAAAGCTTTTCCCCTTGACCATAGCAACATAATTCTCAACATTTCCCTGAAACCTCTCTATATAACAAGATGCCGTTACATATAAGGGTCTGGTGGTTGTACCATGTCAGTCACAAGGCATTTCGGAGCCAATGGAAGATCAACATGGCCCCACCACAGATGTTTCATCACACACCCCCCCTCCACTGCTCTAGGCCCACTACTCAGCAAGCTCCAATTTACTGGCATCTCTGTTCTACACCATTTTGATGAAACCTAGTCAATCAAGGTGCTGTCTGGTATACTCATGATCAGCAACCGGTTTTCCAAATTTTCTACAGTGCCACCTGGTCATGGAAATTTCAATAATTTTATTGTATTTATCTAGCCATTTTTCACGGATGAAGTTGGAGGCACTGTGGATTTCAATTCGTACAGGAACCAATAAATGATGAGAAACCTCATTTCAATGAAAGCTCTGTAGAACTGTTACAGACAAGGCTTCCCAGGGAGTGGCCAAAATGTCACATAAAATCAGACCCACTGAGGTCTACAATGTGAGGTCCATGTGTGTTTTGACTGTCACCCGTGCCTGCCAAGTCTTTCAGAAAAAAAAAAATCATGTGATATCCTGGCTGAGATTCCCAGTGCTCTGTGGAAAGCCACCCTGGGCCTAGATCTCAGTTTCCAAGGGAGACTCTCATGCGTGCCCTCCTAGAATCCCAACACAATACATGGCACAAGTTCTCTGAGATCAGATCCAGAATGCACTCTCTAAGTGTAATCACACCAGAGTTCAAGCCCATGTGGACCCAGGCATCTCCTTTAACTGCCACACAATGACCACAATTAAAACCAAAACACTCCCACATGGCCCTCATCTGTTTCCATATAGATATTCATCATAACCTCTGGCTGGAGGTTTCCATGAGGGGCGCAGTCCAAGACAGTGTCCAAAATAAGCTCCCTTGCCCCTCATTTGCCTAAAGTCAGGGTGGCCTGGACATACTTCCTGTGAACCAGGAGTGATCAAATAGGCATGTCGTTAATACTGCAGCGCTTCTTCAATTTGAGGCCTACTGAGTTGGAGGTATAGATTGTTTATGTGAATTAGAGTCATGAGAAAACCCAAGCACCTCTGCAGGGCTTTGAAGAACTCAATTGACACAAAGGATCCCTATTCTCACTTGATAGAGGTCAGGAACCTCACAGAGGAAAGCGAGACTTTATCCACAATGACGGGTCTATTTGCCATTTTGGTTTTAGATGCACACATGGGATCTTTCTTTAGATCCATCTGGTGCTGAGAATCTAAGCCACAAACTCACACAGGGCCAAGATGCTAATTCAGACACATCCCTTTCCAAAGCAATTAAGCAAAGAGCCACAGGTGATGCCCATTCATTTCCATTTGAAAACCGTTTACTTCAGGCTTCACAAAGGGGTGGCCAGAGCAAGAACTTCCTGACATTCAGTTCAACAGAACAATATATAAGCAAAATGCCCAAAGCAGGGTTTTTCCACTGAGAATTTCCTGGTCACACTGATATCTGAGTTTTTTGAGATGCTCGCCATTCCCTTCAGCTATCCAGTACATGACCATGTCACAGAGCTTGGAGGTGGTACATATGTTAGACACAAAACCATGAGCCTATCCTGGAGAGTGAACAGAATTCATGAAGAAACCTGGAAATTAGGAATGTAGTAGGTTATGCCCATCTTTAAGTAAAGCCGCAATCCATTCATAAATTGGGCAGGATGAAATGGGAAGCTTTCTACTAGACAGGAAACATCCACTGATGCACTCTCTTTTCTAATGTCTACAACCACGGACACCATGGGATACACAGACATAGAATCACTCGCCTTTTCAAACGACTTACAAGAAACAGTTCACTCCAAACCATACAAACCACCTTTCCTTCCTATTCTCACAACATGAGACAAAATCACAAACTCACAACCACACCCACAAAGGCACCTCCTTACCCTAAGTAGGTCTGTGACTCTATGGAGTGTCCTCTGACTGGTGGGCCACACAATGTTCCCCCGAAATGTCCTGTCCTGTCTCAAATATAGTCTCCTTGGCCAACTCTATGAAGTTTCAGGAGCCAGCAGTGGGCCACTACCTGCTTTTTCAGGAAAGGCCCCTCTTCAGAGCTGTCCTGGCTTTTGGCCATTCTAACATCAGTAGGTACAAAGAAAGACTGACTCTGTCCTTGGTAATTCCAAACAAGTGAACCCACTGGGACTGGTACTTTGACTGGCTCTGTGTGCCTGGCTTCCAGGATCCCAAGTTCAGAGAGTTCCATCACCAAGGGAGTAAGGTGAGGTCACTTCCTTCAGGAACTGAATTAGGTCACTGCCTTGGCAACCACTTTATCCTAACAGTTGCTTCCAAGTGTCTCATTAAATGGAGGCTTCCCCTACTTCCTGTGAAACATTCACAAGTTAGAATGGTATATCAACCATAGGAACCCGGTAATAGCTCTCCACACAGGCCTGGTTTGGTCCATCTCCTCTACATTGAGAAGAGAGGTTCTGATTCAGACACATCCCGTCATCCTGACCAGGTATTTTGCCATGGAAGATTACTTTTGCTTTCTCAGGTCCTCCATAGCTGACTACATATTCTCCAGGGATCATTTCTGCATTGAACTTGTGGTTCTAAACAGGTGAAAGATCCCCTACATTCCTGTATTGTAAGACCAACTCTGTCCCTGCTCTTCATTAAATTTACATTGAGGGAACAGTGTATTGTTAGGGTTAATAAAATGTTTGATGTTAGAAATCATTCTGCTGGATGTATAATGGTACTGGGAACCTGGGATATTTTTAAAAATATAGAGGTGAAATATATAAATGAAAAAAGGATGTCTAGGTAATTTTGAAGCCCAGAGAGGCAATGGGCCCTTCATTGGGATACTTAGCTTTGATTTATGTTGTGCACAGATTCTCAGATAAATCGATATGCAATGGCATAGGACCTTGTACCTTGGATGATTAAAATTCGAAGAGAACATCCAGTCAAATAGGGATAGTCGGTAGGATTAGATAGATATTCGGTAGGTTAACAAAGAGTGAGTATAGGATTTGGAACAAAAGTTCTTTAGCAATAGGGTTTGGGTTAAAGTGTGAAAGTAAATATCAGCCCACTTGAAGGGTCAGTCACAATGATGAACAGGGGAAAATATGTAGGAAAGCAGATATCAATAGAGATATTACAAAATCAACAAGTGGGCCAAGGACCTGAACAGACACTTCTCAGAAGAAGACATACAATAAATTAATAAGTACATGAAAAAATTCTCACCTTCTCTAGCAGTCAAAAAATGCAAATCAAAACCACCCTAAGATACCATCTCACTCCAGTAAGATTGGCAGCCATTAGGATGTCAAACAATAATAAGTGGTGGCAAGGATGTGGGGAAAAGGGTACACTTGTACATTGCTGGTGGGACTGCAAAATGGTGCGGCCATTATGGAAAGCAGTATGGAGATTCCTGGAAAAGCTGGGAATGGAACCACCATTTGACCCAGCTATCACCCTCCTTGGACTATTCCCTGAGGACCATAAAAGAGAATGCTATAGGGATACTGCCACATCAATGATCATAGCAGCACAATTCACAAAAGCCAGACTGTGGAACCAACCTAGATGCCCTTCAATAGATGAATGGATAAAAAAAATGTGGCATCTATACACAATGGAGTATTATGCAGCACTAAAAAATGACAAAATCATGGAATTTGCAGGGAAATGGATGGCATTAGAGCAGATTATGCTAAGTGAAGCTAGCCAATCCTTAAAAAACAAATGCCAAATGTCTTCTTTGATTTAAGGAGAGCAAGTAAGAACTGAACAGAGGGAAAGAGCATGAGAAAAATATTAACATTAAACTGAGACAAGTGATGGGAGGGAAAGGGAGAGAGAAGGGAAATTGCATGGAAACGGAAGGAAACCCTCATCGTTATACGAAATCACATATACAAGGTTGTGAGGGGAAAGGGGGGGGAAGGGAGAGAACGGAACAATAACAGATGAGGTAGAGAGGGAAAATGAAAGGGGAGGGGAGGGGGGATAGTAGGGGATAGGAAAGTCAGCAGAATACAACAGTCACTAATATGGCATTATGTAAACATTGTGAATGTGTAACTGATGTGATTCTGCAATCTGTATTTGGGGTAAAAATGGAAATGCATAACTCACTTGAATCAAATTTATGAAAGATGAAAAAAATAAAAATTTAAAAAAGTACTAAATTGGCTCATCCTAACATTAAAAAAAGAGATATTACAAAATCAGGCAAAGTATAAAGTGAGTGATATGATTAGATATTTTCAACAGGGTTGATTTTGAATATATAATCTTAGGAAGAAACAAATATGTAGTCACCAATAGGATTGATATTTGAGAGCATTAGGCAACCTGAACATGGAAGTAATCCATGTTCACTTTCCATTTAGGCTTTAGTACAATAATAAGTGTGAACTTTGCATTTTGTGTCCAGAATATTACTGTGATAAAATGTATATGTAGATTAGGTGACATCAGTATTTCTTTCACCATTTCTGTGAGTAATATTTTGAAGACATATACATAAGTATTGGTTGTACAAAAAGCTGTACCCTGTGTCTATGTATATACAGATAATTCATGAATAGACCATACTGTGAATAAATAGTATAGCTGGTTCCACTTTAAATAATGGATTGAATTCATATTCACAAAGGAGTGGTCTGAGGCAAAAACCTTCCTGAAATTCAGGGCAACAGAACAATAGGTAAACAAAACGCACAAAGCAGGGTTTCTCCACTGAGACTTTCCTGGTCACACTGATATCTGAGTTTTCCTAGATGCTCGCCTTTCCCTTCAGCTATCCAGTACATAGCCATATCACATAGCTTTGAGGTAGTACATATCTTGGTCACAAAACAATGAGGCAATTCTGGAGAGTGTCCAGAATTCAGGATGTAAACAGAAACTTTGGAAGATAGCAGGTTTTGCCCTTCAATAAGGAAAGCCGCAGTCCATTAATAAATCGGGCAGGATGAATGTTGCGAAGCTTTCTCCTAGACAGGACACATCCATTGATGCATTTTCTTTTCTAATGTCTACAACCACGGACAGAGTGGGATACACAGACATAGAAGCACTCGCCTTGTCAAAGGACTTACTAGAAACAGTCCACGCCAATTCAAACAAACAGCCTTTCTTACATCTTCTCAGAACCTGAGAAAAAAACCATACACACACCTACACCCACAAAGGCACCTCCTTTGTGGAGTGTCCTCTGAATGGTGGGCCATACTATATTCGCCAAAAATGGCCTGTTGTATCTCAAATCTGGTCTCCTTGGCCAACTCTGTGCAGTTGTCAGGAGCCAGCGGTGAACCAATACCTGCTTTCTCAGGAAAGGCCTTTCTTCAGAGCTTTCCTGGCATTTGGCCATCCTCACATCTGTTGGTACTAAGAAAGACTGACTCTGTCCTTGGTAAATTGAAACAAGTGAGACCACAGGGACTGGGACTGCAACTGGCTCTGGGTGCCTCTCTTCCTGGATCCCAAGTTCAGAGAGTTCCATCACCAAGGAAGTGCAGTGAGGTTACTTCCTTCAGGAACTGAATAAGGTCACTGCCTTGGCAACCTCTTTGTCCTAACAGTTACTTCTAAGGGTCCCATGAGATGGAGTCTGTCCCTACTTTCTGTCACACTTTCACAAGTTAGAATGGTATATCAACCATTGGCACCTGGGAAGAGCTCTCCACACAGGCCTGATTTGGTCCATCTTCTCTACATTTAGAAGATAGAGGTTGATTCAGACACATCCATTCATCATGATCAGGTTGTTTACCATAAAAGATGACTTTTCCTCTATCAGGTCCTTCATAGCTGCCTACATCTTCTCCAGGGATCATTTCTTCATGGACCTTTGATGTTCTCAGAAGGTGGAAGATTCCCCTACATTCCTGTATTGTAAGACTAACTCTGTCCCTCCTCTTTTGTAAAGTTAGATTGAGGGAAGAGTGTATGTTTAGGGTTAATAACATGTTTGATTTGGGTTAGGAATCTCTCTGCCGCATGAATAATGGTATTGGGAACCTGTGATATTTACAAGAATATATAGGTGAAATGTAAGTATGAAAACAGAAATCTAGGTAAGATTCGAAGTCAGAAGGGCATTGGGTCCTTGAGTGGGATTCTTAGGTTTGAATTATGTTCTGCATATATGTCTCCGATAAATTGAAATACAATGGTTTAGGACCTTATACCTTGGATGATTAATTGTCGAAGAGAACATCGAGTCAAAAAGCAATAATCAGTAAGATTAGGAAGATAGTCAGTAGGTTTAGAAATAAAAGTGAGTATAGGATTTAGACCAAAATTTCTTTACCAATAGTGTCTCGGGTAGACATTGAATGTAAATGTCAGCATATGTGAAGTGTCAGACACAATGATGAACTGCGGAATATATGTAGGAAAGCAGATATCAATAGAGATATAAGGAAATCAGGCAAAGTATAAACTGAGTGATAGAATTAGACATTTTCAACAGCCTTGAAGTTGAATATATAATCTTAGAAAGAAACAAATATGTAGTCACCAATAGGATTTACATTTGAGAGCATTAGGCAACCTGGACATGGTTGTTTTTAGTAATTCATGCTCACTTTCCATTTAGGCTTTGATACAATCATGAGTGTGACCTTTGTTTTTTGTGTCCAGAATATTACTGTGATAAAAAAAGAAATATATATATATATATATATATATATATATATATATATATATATATATATATATATATATATATATACATACACACACACACACACACATATATAGATAGATAAGGTGACATGAATATTTCTTCTACCATTTCTGGGAGCAATGTTTTGAAGAGGTATAAATTAGTATTGGGGGAACAAAGAGGTGTACACTGTGTCTATGAATATAGAGATAATGCATTAATAGACCATACTGTGAATAAATAACATACCTGGTTCCAACTTTAATAATGGATTGAATTGAAATGTGAAAATGTACAGGAAATCTTATATTGATATACACACATTAATTCCAACCACTTATACATCTAATGGTAATATTAATGTTATGGTTTATCTTGAAGAGTGTGTGGGTTTAGCTTCAAAATTGATTATGGAAATCGAAAATAATGTGTTTGGAAAGAAGTCTCATGAAAAGACCAGTCAAGTAACATGGAGGAATACATGTGTTCTGAAGCAGAAAGTGATTAAAATTGAAACAAATTCCTATAATTTTGTGAACTTGTGAATGAAATATATATCCTATGATGTGCAAAAACTGAAGAAATAGTAATGTACCAGTGTTGAATTAAAATGAACGTCAAAATAGACATCATGTCCCCTAGGAATCTATTTGCATTGATGTTAAACTGGGTCAGTTACTGCAGAAATATTAGGATTTGTAAGCACCATTGATTGAAGTTAGTTTTCAGCACTGGGAAACAAATATGTATTTCAGGTAGATGATTATTTCTGAGAATAATCTTGTGAAATGTTGATTATAAATCCACATACATGAACATGAATGAATTTATGGAGTGTATATAAGACACATATATTTCATATTTTATAAAATCTGTAGAGTGTATATATATATATATATATATATATATATATATATACAAAAAAAACCACAAAAATTCATTAAAAAGTATCAATATATATATATGCCAATCGTAATTCATCATGTAATATATATCATCCACAGAAGCAAAAATATTTATTTTACTAAACATGGGTTTATGTATAATATTGTTCTAATAGGAAGCTCACCCATAGTTTGAATTTTCAGTTCCAACAGCGTTTAGGAGCACTGATCTCTTCTTACAATTTGTTTCTGCCAAGTCAGCCAACTCATAAAAATATATGTGTGATACCAAGTAGGAATCTATATGTGCATATAAAAAGTACAAGTGCTGAGTAGGCTACAGAGAAAGGGAGACAGGAATTCACATATTTGTTAACTTTAAAAACGCATGGAGAGAGCTGCGGATGTGGCTCAAGTGGTAGCGTGCTCGCCTGGCATGCGTGCGGCATGGGTTCGATTCTCAGCACCACGTGAAAACAAAGATGTTGTGTCCGCCGATAACTAAAAAATAAATATTATAGAATTCTCTCTCTCCTCTCTCACTCTCTCTTTAAAAAAAACACATGGAGGACTATTTCAATTAAAAATTGAGTAGATTTATAAAACCGACCCTTTATCATGCAAGAGGGAAGTCCAACTATACACCATGCTTCCTCTGAACTGCTTGTATTTTCATTCTTTTGGGGTATTTTTCTCCATCATATTAGGATTAGTAGTCAGAGTCTAGTAGGGTATGAGTTAGTGTCAGGGATTCAGTATTTCGAATGGAAAATTGGAAAATGGATCAATGTGTATGCAAATGTGTACTACAAAAAATTTTTCCCACTCTCATTCAGAACAATGCCTTGACATTACCTTCACCCCAAGTAAGACACAATTAGAGGAGAAGAGTTAGAAAATCTTTGAATACATATCTGAAATTGAAAATGCTTAGGGTTCACAACCTTGGAGATTGTAGAGGAGTTTCCAAAAGTAAGGGACAGTGTAAAAACTCTACAAACATGGAGATTTGCCTGCCTAAAGACGTCTGGAGAAACTGCCTTTAGGTTGGGCACTTGAAATATATGTTGCTGTCAGGAGCTTTAGCTTCCTTTCTAGTGAGATCATCAAAGCTGGGTCTTCATCTCTGTGATCTGGAGGACATGGTTTATAATTTTCCAATAAACATGAAGCAGCAGTGCTGAATTCTTGCTTTGTAGGTAATCTGTGGCCACTGGGGGCTAAGTGTCTCCCCATGTGGACTGCGAAGCCATTTCATCATCCTCCACTTTTCATAATGTTTCTTCCTGCTGCACTCGGAGTTTGGTATTTGCTTCACGAAATACAAGGAGTTCAACTGGGACACAGAGCTGCAGCGAGTTCTGTCACGTGTGGTGGATCAGGGTCTGCAGGAGAATGCACCAACAGGGCTTGTATACCACATAGGATGCCCCCTTGACCATAGCAACCTGATTCTGAACATTGCCCTGAAACCTCTCCATATAACAAGTTGCCTTTACATATAAGGGTCTGCTCGCTGCACCATGTCAGTCACAAGCCATTTGGAAGCCAATGGCAGATCCACATGGCCCCACCTCAGATGTTTTATCACACATTTGCTCACTACTGCTCTAGGCCCACTACTCAGCAGGATCCAAATTACTGAGATCTCTGTTTTACACCATTTTCATCAAAACCAGTCAATCAAGGCACTGTCTGGTACACTCGTGATCAGCAACAGGACATCCAAAGGTTCTTCATTGCCACCTGGTCATTGGAATTTCAAAAATTTCATGGTATTTATCTAGCAAATTTTCAATTATGAAGTTGGAAGCACTATGGCTTTCAAATCATTCAGGAATCATTCAATGGTGAGGAAGCTCATTTCAATGAAAGCTTTGGAGAACTCTCACAGGCAAGGCTTCCCAAAGAGTGGCCTAAAGGTCACATAAATCCAGGCCCATCGAGGTCTACAATTGAGGTCCATGTGTGTTTTGACTAGCAAATATGGCTTCCAAGTCTTTCAGAATAAAATAATGTGATATCCTGGCTGAGATTCCCAGTGCTCTGTGGAAAGCCACCCTAGGACTAGATCTCAGTTTCCAACGGAGACTCTCATGCGTGGCCTCCTAAATTCCCAACACAATTCATGGCAATACTTCTTTGATGATTGATCCAGAACTCAGTGTTTAAGGGGAATGACACCAGAGTTCAAGCCCAGGTGGATCCAGTCATCTCTTCCAACTGCCACATGAATGACTACACTTAAAACCAAAACATTCCCACATGGTCCTTACCTTCTTCCATATAGACACTCATCATTACCTCTGGCTAGAGTTTTTCTTGTTGGACGCATCCCAAGAGAGTGTCCAAAATAATCTTCCTTGCCCCTCATTTGCCTAAAGTCAGGGTGGCATCGTCACCCTTCCTGTGAACCTGGAGTGATCCAATAGGCCTGCCATGAATACTGCTCTGCTTCTTCAATTTGAGTCCTACTGACTCTCAGGGATAGATTCTTTAAGTGATTTGGAGTCCCAAGAAAACACAAGCACCTCTGCAGTTCTTCAAAGAACTCATTTGACTTAAAGGATCCCTATTCTCACTTGACAGAGGTCAGAATCCTAACAGAGGAAGGCAAGAGACTGATCAACAATGACAGATTTTTGGCCATTTTGGTTTTGATTGCACACATGGAATCTATCCTTAGATCCATCATGTGCTGAGAATCTAAGCCACAACCTCATACAGGGCCAAGAGGCTGATTTAGACACATCCTTTTACAAGCAATTAAGCAAAGAACCACAGGTGATGCCCATTCATTTCCATTTGAAAATTGTTTTCTTCAGGCTTCACAAAGGGGTGGCCTGAGGCAAAGACCTTCCCGACATTCAGGACAACAGAACCATAGGTAAGCAAATGAACCAAAGCAGGATTTCTCCACTGAAAATTTACTGGTCACACTGATATCTGAGTTTTCTAAGATGTTCCCATTCTCTACAGCTATCAAGTATATAGACATGTCTCAGAGCTTGGAGGTGGTACATATCTTGGAAACAAAACCATGAGCCTATTCTGGAGAGTGGCCAGAATTCAGGAAGAAAACAGGAACTTAGGAATTTAGTAGGTGTTGCCCATCCATAAGGCAAACCACAGTCCATTCTTTAATTAGTCAGGATGAATGCTGGGAAGTTTTCTACTAGACAGGACACATCCTTTGATGCCTTCTCTTTTCTAATGTCTACAACCACGGACACAGTGGGATACTCAGACATAGAAACACTAGCCTTGTCAAACGACTTACTAGAAACAGGCCACTCCAACCCAAACAAACAGCCTTTCCTACCTATTCTCAGAACATGAGAGAAAACCACAAACTCACTCCACACCCACAAAGGCACCTCCTTAACCCAAGTAGGTCTGTGACTATCCGGAGTGTCCTCTAACTGGTGGGCCATACTATGTTCCCCTGAAATGGCCTGCCCTTTCTCAGATCTGGTCTCCTTTGCCAACTCTGTGAAGTTGTCAGGAGCCAGTGGTGAACCAATACCTGCTTTCTCAGGAAAGGCCCCTCTTCAGAGATCTTCTGCCATTTGACAATGCTCATATCAGTCGGTACCAAGGAAGACTGACTCTGTCCTTGGTAAATCCAAACAAGTGAGACCACTGGGACTGGGACTGGGACTGGCTCTGGGTGCCTGGCTTCCTGCATCACAATTTCAGATTTTTTGATGACCAAGGAAGAGAGGTGAGGTCACTTCCTTCAGGAACTGAATGAGGTCACTACATTGGCCACCACTTTGTCCTAACAGTTGCTTCGAAAAGTCCCATGAAATGGAGGCTGCCCCTACATCCTTTGACACTTTCACAAGTTAGAATGGTATATCAACCATAGGCACCTGGAAACAGCTCTCCACACAGGCATGGTTTGATCAGTTCTCTACATTAAGAAAGGAGAGGCTGATTCAAACACATCTCTTCATACTGACCCGGTTGTTTGCCATGGAATATGACTTTTTCCCTCTTAGGTCCTTCATAGCTGCCTGCAACTTCTTAAGGGTATAATTTCTGCATGGTCCTTTGATGTTCTCAGCAGGTGGAAGAGCCCCTACATTACTGTATTGTAAGACAAACTCTGTCTCGGCTCTTCTGTAAAGTTAGTTTGAGGGAACAATGTATGGTTAGGCTTAATAACATGTTTGATTTGAATTAGGAATCATTCTGCTTAATGAATAATGGTATTGGGAACTTGCGATATTTACAAGAATATATTGGTGAAATATAAGTTTGAAAACAGAAATCTAGATAAGATTTGAATCCAGGAAGGGCATTGGGCTGTTGATTGGGATACTTAGCTTTGAATTATGTTCTGCAAAGATGTCTCAGATAAATCAATATACAATGGCATAGGACCTTGTACCTTGGATGATTGATTGTCGAAGTGATCATCCAGTCAAAAAGGGATAGTCTTTAGGATTAGGAAGATAGTCGGTATGTTAGAAAAAAGAGTAATATAGGATTTGGACCAAAAGTTCTTTAGCAATAGGGTTTCGGATAGAGAGTGAATGTAAATGTCAGCACATGTGAAGAGTCAGTCACAATGATGAACTGGGGAAAATATGTAGGAAAGCAGATATCAATAGACATTAGGTAATCAGACAAAATATAATTGACTGATAGGATTAGTCATTTTCAAGAGGGTTGAGGTTGAATATATTATCTTAAGAAGAAACAAATATGTAGTCACCAATAGGATTGATTTGAGAGCATTAGGCAACCTGGACATGGATGTGTTTAGTAATCCATGCTCACTTTCCATTAGGCTTTGGTGAAAGGTTAATAAAATAGGTACTTGTTACTTACTGTTTTTCTGTATGCTTAACAAAACACTGTTGAAGTCTTGAGGACTGTTTGCTAATCTTGTTTCCAGAATGTGCTGTCCCCAACTGCCAAACTGCAAATGTATACCCTCACCCGTTTGCAGGCAAACCACCCACTTGCCCTGACCAATCAATAAACTTCCCTCCCTGCCCTCTCCAAGGAAAGCATATAAGCTCTGCTTAAGCTGTTCTCATTGCTCTCTGCTCTATTCAAGTGAGCTCTGAGCCCCAGAATGCTGGACCCATAATAAACCATTTACTGTTGAAGGAGACATTCTCTTGGTGGTCTCTTCCTCCGATGCTTGCCCGACCTTTACATCTGGAGGCACCAGCAAGATCCGACAGCGGCGGATGAAAGATCCCCAAGGGGCTCCTTTCAGGGTAAGTAAGGCAACTCTTTTTGGTTTTAGGTTTCAGGTTAGGGCTTGGCAAAATGGCTATGGGTGATGAGCGTGAGCTCTCTCTGACAGAGGCTGACATACGTGTCACAGAGCCACAGGCCACATCCCTGGGGGATGCCCCAGAGGACTCAGGAAATCGAGGAACAATAGTCTCCTTGACTCAGTGATATTTTGCTTCGGATTCGGTATTGCCAGCCCATCAGGTTTTGCGGGCTACTCAGGCCTGGCCTCAGTATTGGACGTCCAATGCCTGACTTTATTGTCTTGTCTTGTCAGTGTAGTGTGTCGTTGCTTTCACTGTTTGTGTATCTCTCATTTTGGGACAGAGAACTTCAACACCTCTCTTCCTGACCCTTGATCACTGGAACAAAGTCCGCTTAAGGGCCCAGAATCTTTCTTTTTCAGTAAATCGCTGGACCTGGCAGACCCTCTGTGCCTCAGAATGACCCACCTTTGGAGTTGGATAGCCCCTAGAAACATCTACGTCCCACTAATTCGAAAAGTCAGAGATTTTGTATTTCAACCGGGGCCACATGGACATCCAGATCAACAGCCATATATCTCAACTTTGCAGGACCTCTGCAAATCTCCTCCTTCATGGGTGAAGCTTTTCCTTGTCTCTGCCCCCGCTCCTACTCCTTCCACCATGATTCTATCTCTCAAACCCTCTGCTCCTCCTCCTCCACCCTCTCTTCTCCCTGAGTCTCAAGACTCTACTGGACTCTCCTCGCCTTCTTATCCGCTGCCCTCGTCCACCAACCCCCAACAACCTCTAAGTGATTCCCCTGCTGCTGACTCAGCCTCTCCGCCACTGGAGGAAGCTAGGCCAGCCCAGCGCCCACCAAATGACTCCCCCTTGTCACACACACAGCCCCTCCTTCCCTGGAGGAAGCTGGCCTGGCAAAAAGAACTCAAAGAACTCCCTGGCGTTTTCAAACCTGCCTACTTGGGATGACTGCCAACAAATCCTAGGGATTCTCTTCATGACAGAGGAATGAGAGAGAAACTTCCTGGAAGCTAGAAAAAAAAATAGCCTCGGACCAGATGGGTGACCAACACAACTTCCCAACATAATCAAAGCCGGCTTCCCCTTGAACTTACCCAACTGGGACCCTGACACCTTTGAAGGTAGGGAGCATCTGTCCACTTATTGCCGGGCCCTAATAGTGGGTTTCCAACCGGCCGCTAGGCAACCAAATAATTTGGCCAAGGTAAGAGAGATTATTCAAGGGCCTGATGAACATCCCTCTATGTTTCTAGAGAGAATTATGGAGGCATATAGGAGATATACTCCTTTCGATCTTCAGGCAGAGGATCAAAAGGCATATGCCATGATGGCCTTCATTGGGCAAGCTGATCTGGATATTAAAAGAAAGTTACAATACTTAGATGGATTACAAGATATGACTTTGAGAGATTTAGTCAGAGTAGCCGAGAAAGTATCCTATAAGAGAGAAACAGAGAGAACGAAAGGGAGGAAAGGGAGGATGAGAGATGAAAAAGACAGATTAAGGTATTAACTAATGTCCTGGTCACAACAATAAATAGGCCAGAAATTAAGAAACAGGGAGACAAGAAGTGATACCTGGGTCCCCTCCAGAGGCCACCCTTGGCCTCAGATCAATGTGCCTACTGTAAAGAAAAAGGACACTGAGCCAAAGAGTGACCTAGAAAGAGAAAGCCACGCCAGACATCCTTTCTGACTCTGGAGGTTGACTAAGAATGTCGGGGCTCAGATCCCTTCCCCGAGCTCAGGGTAACTTTTGAAGTGAAGGGGACCCCATAAACTTTGAAGTGGATACAGCAGCAGTATACTCAGCCCTTAAGGCCCCACTGGGCCCTCTATCAAATAAAAGATCTCTAGTTCAAAGGGCTAACAGCAGTAAATATCAGACTTAGACAACTAAGAGGACCATGGACATGGGGAAAGACAAAATCCAACATTCCTTCCTAGTAATCCCAGAATGCCTGGCCCCATTGATGGGCAGAGATCTGCTCAGTAAGCTCCGGGCCAAAACAACTTTTAACCCCGAAGGCCCCAAAATGAAATTTCTAAATCCTTCATTAAAAACTCCTATAGTCATGGCTTTATAAATGTCAGTCGAAGATGAACATCCACTTTTCACACACCCCAAGACTGATCAAACAGGCAAGCTACCCCAGAAATGGATAACAGATTACCCAGATGCCTGGGCAAAATTGTTGGGTTAGGCCTAGCCATGAAACAACCTCCAAGAACAGTGGAGTTAAAAACCTCAGCCTCCCCAATCAATGTCAAACAACATCCTCTGAGCAAAAAAGGTAAAGATGGGATAAGGCCCCATATTCAGAAATATCTGGCCTTAGGGTCCTAAGGCCCTGTCAATCGGCCTGGAACACTCTCCTGCTACCGGTAAAAAATCCAGGAACTGGGGACTATCCCCCATACAAGACCTAAGAGAGATCAACAACAGAGTGCAGGAAATTCACCCCATGGTAAATAATTCATACAATCTGCTTATCACTCTGAACCCTGAGTAGAAATGGTATGGACATAAAGATGCTATCTATTGCATGCCTCTGCATAAAGACAGTCAGTTGCTGTTTGCTTTTGAGTGGGTAGACCCAGAAACCGGAACGTATGGTAAACTAACATGGACTAGACTCCCACAGGGGTTCAAAAACTCCCCCACTCTCTTTGATGAAGCCCTCCACAGAGATGTCAACAACTTCAGACCTATGCACCCTGAAGTCACCCAGCTTCAATACGTGGATGACCTGCTCCTGCAGCCAACACCAAGGAAAACTGTGAGTCTGGGAACCAAGCACTATTATATAAGCTTGCTCAACTCGGGTATAGAGCTTCTTCCAAAAAACCCAAAATTTGCCAGCAAGAAGTAGTCTTCCTGGGCTATTCCCTTAGGGGTGGTAAACGATGGCTCACTGAGCCCAGAAAACAAACGGTTGTGCAGATACACCCCCCCCCCCAGCAGCAGACAACACAGAGAGTTTCTTGGGACTACTGGGTTTTGCAGGTTATGGATTCCTGTGTTTGCGTCCTTAACTTCTCCTTTATACCCGCTGTTAAAGGGAGATGCCCAATTCCAATGGACCCCTGAGCACCAGCAAGCTTTTGATAACATCTAACAACACTGGCACTGAACTCCTCAAGTTCACTGAGCCAAGCCTGCAATTTCAGAAATCCCTACACTACGTTAAAAATGTACATCAATTCACACACCTTGGTTCAAAGAAACTGCAGGCATTCCTGAAGGATCAAGAACAGAGTTTTACACTAACCGACTCACAGCGAAAGGACATAACTGAACGGGTAACAAAACCCTGTCCGTTCTGTCAATAGGTTAATGCTTACCCTTCCAAGCTTCCTGCAAAATAGCACCTATGAACAACCAGACCAGGACAATTCTGGGAAGTGGACTTTACTGAAATTAAGCCAGCGAGGTATGGACTTCAATATCTCCTAGTGTTTGTAGATATATTTTCAGGATGGATTGAAGCCTTCCACACAAAAAAAGGCACAAATGGTGGTAAAAAATCCTGAAAGATTTTTTTCCATGATACGGCCTACCTAAGGGTATATTGTCTGATAATGGACCGGCGTTCATGGCCCAGGTAAGTAAGGTGTTAGCCAGGACCCTGGGAATAAATTGGAAGTTACATTGTGCTTATAGACCCCAGAGCTCAGGACAGGTTAAAAAAAATTAATAGAACCATTAAAGAGACCTTAACGAAATTAAGCTTAGAGAGGGCATCAAAGGTTGGACTATGCTCCTGCCTTATGCACTGTTTCATGCAAGAAATACTCCCTCTGTTTCTTTGAGTAACCTCACCTCCTATGAAATTCTCTATGGGGCCCCTCCTCCAGTAAGGACCTAACCCCAACTCTAAGACCTACCGATCCCTTCCACACCCCCTTGCTTGACAAACTTAAAGCTCTTGAAAGAACTCAGCGATACCTGTCAAACCAGCTGGCCACTGCCTACCAACCTGGTGAAGAGGAGACTCCACATCGATATCAAATAAGAGACTTCGTCTACATAAGATGACTTCAGGTGTCATCCCTGGAACCCCGATGGACAGGACCATACCAGGTGCTACTTATAAAACCTACAGTGGTAAAGGTAGATGGAATCACTTCCTGGATCCTAATTCTCATCTCAAGCCTGCGCCCTGTCCAGACTCTGGCTTGAAAGTGGAAAAGACTGGTAACCCTTTCAAATTGCATATTGTCCATGTGGATAAGGCTATAGACTCTCCCCTTGGCCACCACTAGTCCTAACCATCATCAGCCCATTCAGCAGCGATGGCTGATCACAAATCCTATTAGACAAGAAGTATGGTCTGTCTTGCATACAGCCCCCTTAGGGACCTGGTGGCCATCTCTCCACCTAGATATTTATCAGCTGAGTATACGTCTTTCCAATTGGGATATCTCTGATGAAGAGGATCCCATTAAAATTTCATTAAATTTCTTCCGTACCATAGATAATGGAAACAAACATTATGGATGTAGGGACATGCAAGTCTGATGCAGGTTGGCTAGCCTAGATTACTATGTTTGCCCGGTGGACTATCAAAGCCACAAACAACCACGGCTGTGTGGGGGAAAAGCCGTCTTCTTCCGTAAGTCATGGGGATGTGAGCATACAGGGGCTGCCTGGTGGAACCCAAACTCCTCATCAAATTCAGTTCACAGCATTGGCCATATTACCAATTAGACAACCAAAACCGATGGCCCGCAGAGGGGTGTCTAGATCCTCAAATTCTGTGTGACTTTTTCAACTTCAGCAAGTGCTCAAAAGGATGGAAGAAAATTCCCCTATGTGTATGCCTTTTCCCTCCTTTGCTCACATCATGAACTATGTTTCTCCAATAGATCCTTCTGCTCCAGACTCTCTCCTGTCACTCTCACATCAACAACCTGATTTCTCCCCTCCAATTACTAGATCAAAAACCCAAACCTCCGCTGGTTCTCAGACCATTGCCCCCTTGCTGAGGTAGCAGGTACTGAGGTACCCTTCCACCCACTCACTCCTCTCTTCTCCTGTCAGTGCCCACACCGGGTCCCACCAGGTCCTCTTACCAGCTAACCCAAAGCTCAAACCAGCTGAGGAGTGCCCTCAGACGCCTATCCAAGTTGTAATGAAAATGGCCTTTAAAGTTGCTTTGTCATCACTAAAAACAGGTTACTAAGAATTTAATGTCCCTCACAGGCTTTTTGGGATACTCACTCCTGTCTTCCCATCTGCTCTACCTGTTCTACTGCTCACGTTTTGTTGCCAGGAAAATTCCAAACCCTTTTCCCATTATTCTTTTATATCTCTTTTTCCTCATTCTCAGAACCACAGAACTGCTCTCACCCCCCGCCTTCCCCGTCTTCCCCTCTGTACCAGGCCCACAGAAAAATCTGAAATGGCCTTCTCCAGAAGTCTTCATCGTGGCTGACTTTAGGACTTTCAGCAACAAAGTCCCTATAAAAGAGTTCAGTGTACATAAACTTCCTCTTTTCGTGTTGCTCTGTTATACTTGGCCACTGGCTGGAAAAATCAGCACTTCTAAGCTAGACACCCCCTTACTAGTTTTTCACAAAATATGTGAACAAGGCCTCTGGCCTTGAGCTCAGGCTTCCAGAGATGGCTATATTTCCAAGATAAAGAAGTTACCAACTGGGCTCCATGGTAACAGCTGGCAGGGAGAAAATAAAAGAGAAGAAAAAAGCTCTCCCCCTCCCAGGTGTCCTTAAAAAGTTATCTTTCCCAGAGAAGAGGAAAATAAAAACAGAACCAAAAACTGCTTTTTGTGAACTTCTGCAGACTGTAAATTTCTGAGTCTTTTCTCTTACATGTTGGGTACAAAATTCTGAAACTACCTAAACTTGGGATTCAGGGGATTAATTGATTACAATAGAAGCAATGCCCTCTATATCCGGTTGCAACCAAATAGGACTGTTTCCCTGTCTTCGGTGCTATCTTAGGTGCCTTGCCTTGTCCATACCTACAACAGTATAATTCTATATACTTAAACATTGTTTATTCATAGAATTATCAACAGATGTGATTAATTATGTAATGGTGCAGATGTTTCCCCGAGTGCTCTATCATGAGGCAGGATCATTTAAATTTCAAATAGGGGGGCATACAACCCGGTTCTGCTGGCAACCTGTATCTTGCACTTTAGCCATCCTATGAGGAATAGTAGTTGCTGCAGAGGTGGGCACAGGTACCACTGCCCTAATCCATGGGACACAACAAATGACCCAATTAGAAGCAGCAATACACCAAAACTTAAAGATATTAAAAAACCACCATCACAGCTTTACAAGAATCTTTAACCTCTCTCTCTGAAGTTGTTTTACAGAACAGGCGAGGGTTCGACCTCCTCTTCATGAGAGAAGGGGCCTTTGTCCTGCATTGAGGGAAGAATGTTGTTATTATGCCTACCATACTGGAGTTGTAAAAGAATCTATGATTAAATTAAGAAGAAGCATTGAAGAGCATCAACAAGAGAGAGAGGCCCAAAAAGGGTGGTTTGAGTCTTGGTTCACAGAGTCCCCCTGGTTAACTACGCTTTTATCAGCCCTGGCCGGTCCCTTAATAATCCTCACATTATTGCTAACTGTAGGACCCTGTTTGCTCAACCGTGTAATTTCCTTTCTCCAAGCTCAAATTGGACAAGTTAAACTTATGGTAATCAGAAATCAATATACCACACTAGCAGACATAAAATGTGACATCCCCAATGATCACTATTATGATTTAATGTAACCAAAAGAAAGTGGGGAATGAAAGGAAAATAAAATTGGTAATTGTCACTTCCAATTTTACGGTATGCTTAACAAAACACTGTTGATATCTTGAGAACTGTTTGCTAATCTTGTTCCCTGAATGTGCTGTACCAACTGCAAAACTGCAGAATGTACTCCCTCACCCATTTGCACGCAAACTACCCACTCGCCCTGACCCATCAATAATCTTCCCTCCCTGCCCTCTCCAAGGAAAGTATATAAGCTCTGCTTAAGCTGTTCTCAGGGCTCTCTCCTCTATTCAAGGGAGCTCTGAGCCCCAGCATGCTGGACCCCCATAAACTTTTGGCTGTTGCATTAGACAGTCCCTGGTAGTCTCTTCCTCCGATGCTCGCCTGACATTTACATTGGTAAAATAATAAGTGTGACCATTGCTTCTGTGTCCAAATGTACAAATTAATATTGGGGGTACAAATAGGTGTACCCTGTGATATGAATATAGAGATAATGCATGAATAGGCAATACTGTGAATAAATAATAAAATGGGTTCCAAATTTAATAATGGATTCAATTGATATCTGAAAATATACAGGAAATCTTATATTGATACACATACATTCATTCCAACCAGTTATACATCTAAACGTTATATTAGGATTATGGTTTGTCATGAAAAGTGTGTGAGTTTTGCTTCAAAACTGATTATGAAAGTTGAAAATAATGTATTTGGAAAGAAGTCTCATGAAAAGACCAGACAAGAAACCAGACATTCAACACTGGTACATTATAATTTGTATAATGTACCAGTGTTGAATAAAAATGAACGTCCAAATACACATCATGTCCCATAGTAATCTACTTGCATTGATGTTAAACTGGGTCAGTTACTGTACAAATATTAGTATTTGTATGCAACATTAACTGAAGTTAGTTTTCAGTACTGGAAACAAATATGTATTTCATGTGGATGAATATTTCTGAGAATAATCTTGTGAATACTTGATTATAAATCCATATACATGAACATGAATGAATTTAGGGAGTGTATATAAGACACATATATTTCATATTTTGAAAAATCTGGAGAATATATATATATATACAAAAAAACACACACAGAGACATTAAATTACCAATATATATGCCAATCGAAATTTATCATGAAATATATATCATCAACAGATGCAAAAATATTTCTTTTACTGAACATGGATTTATGTTTAATGTTGTTCAACTAGGAAGCTCACCCATAGGTTGAATTTTAAGATCCAACAGGGTTTAGGAGGAGTGATTTCTTCTCATAATTTGTATCTGCCAAGTCAGCCACCTCACAAGAATGTACATGTGATACCAGGTAGGATTCGATATGTGCATATAAAATTACATGTTCTGAATAGGCTACAGAGAAAGGGAGACAGGAATTTATATATTTATTAACTTTAAAAACACAAGGAGAACTATTTCAATTAAAAATTAACTAGATTTATAACACCTACCCTTCATAATGCAAATGGCAAGTCCAACTATACACCATGCCTTTTTTGAACTGCTTGTATTTCTATTCTGTTTGGGTTAGTTTTCTCCATCATATTAGGATTAGCAGTCAGAGTCTAGTAGTTTATGAGTTACTGTCAGGGATTAAGTATTTTGAATGGAAAATTGGAAAATGAATCTAATGTGTATGCATATATGTGCTACACAAAAATCTTCCCACTCTCATCCACAACAATGCCTTGACATTAACTTCGTCCCAAGTAAGACACAATTAGAGGAGAAAAGTTAGAAAATCTGTGAATGCATATGTGGAATGGAATACACTCAGGAGTTCACAACCTTGGAAGTGGTAGAGCAGTTTCCAAAAGTAAGGCACATGGTAAACACTCCACAAACATGGAGCTCTGCTGGCCTAAAGACTTCTTGATAAACTGCCTCTGAGGTTGGGCACTTGAAATATATGTTGTTGTCAGCAGCTTTAGCTTACTTTCTAGTGAGACCATCAAAGCTGGGTCTGCATCTATGTGACCTGGAGGACATTGTTTCTAATTTTCCAATGAACATGAGGCAGCAGTGCGAATACTCTCTTTGTAGTTAAACTATGGCCACTGGGAGCTAAGTGACTCACCGTGTGAACTGTGAAGCCATTTGGTCCTCCTCCACTTTTCGTGGTGGTTCTTGCTGCTGCACTGGGACTTTGGTATTTTCTTCATGAAATACAAGGAGATCAACTGGGACACAGTGCTGGAGGGAGTTCTGTCACATGTGGAGCTCACGGTCTGCATGTGAATGCACCAACCAGGATTTTATCCCACATGGGTTGCCCCTTTGTCCATAGCAACCTGATTCTGAACATTGCCTTGAAATCTCCCTATATAAAAAGATGCCTTTACATGGAAGGTTCTCCTGGCTGTACCATGTCAGTCACAAGCCATTTGGAAGCAAATGGCAGATCCACATAGCCCCACCACACATATTTTATCACACACCTTCACACCACTGCTCTAGGCCCACTAATTTGCAGGTTCCAACTTACTGGCATCTCTGTTCTACACAATATTCATGAAACCCAGTCAGTCAAGGCACTGTCTGATACACTCATGATCAGCAATAGGACATCCAAAGATTCTCCAGTGCCACCTGGTAATGGGAATTTCAAAAATTTCATGGTGTTTATCTAGCCATTTTTCGAGGATGAAGTTGGAGGAACGTTGGGTTTCAAAAACCATTCAATGTTGAGGAAGCTCATTTCAATGAAACTCTGGAGAACTCTCATAGGCAAGGCCTCCCAAAGAGTGGACAAAAGGTCACATGAAGCCAGTCCAATTGAAGTCTACAATGTGAGGTACATGTGTGTTTTAACTCTCAACTATGGCTGCCAAGACTTTAAGAAGAAAATCATGGATTATCTTGGCTGAGATTCCCAGTGCTCTGTGGCCTTGATCTAAGTTTATAAGGGCTACTTTCATGCGTGGCCTCCTAAAATCCCAACAAAACTCATGGCAATTATTCTCTGAGGTCAGTTCCAGAACTCAGTCTCTATGTGGATTCACACCAGAGTTCAAGCCCAGGTAGACCCAGTGATTTCTTCCAATCGCCACACAAATGACCAAAATTTAAACGAAAACACTCCCATATGGCCCTCATCTTTTCCACATAGACACTCATCATAACCTCTAGCTGGAGGTTTCTATGAGGGGCGCTGGACAAGACAGTGTCCAAAATAAGCTCCCTTGCCCGTCATTTGCCTAAAGTCAGGGTGGCCTGGAAACCCTTCCTGTGAACCAGGAGTGATCAAATAGGCCTACCATTATTACTGTTCCACTTCTCCAATTTGAGGCCTACTGACTGTGGGGTTTAGATTCTTCATGTGGATTGGGGTCATGAGAAAACCCAAGCACCAATGGGCTAGACTCTGAAGGGCTTTGAAGAACTCATTTGACCCAAAGATTCCTATTCTCACCTTATGGAGGCCAGGAAACTTACAGAGGAAGGCGAGAGACTTCATCCATAATGAATGCTCTTTTGGCCATTTTGGTTTTGGATGCACACATGGCATCTTTCTTTAGATCCATCAGGTGCTGAGAATCTAAGCCACAGCCTCACACAGGGCCAACAGGCTGATTCAGACACATCCCTTTCGAAATCAATTACTCAAAGAGGGACAGGTGATGCCCATTCATTTGCATTAGAGAACTGTTTTATTCAGGCTTCACAACGGGGTGGCCTTGGCAAAGACCTTCCTGACATTTAGTGCTATAGAACAATAGGTAAGCAAAAGTCCCAAAGCAGGGTTTCTCCACTGAGACTTTTCCTGGTAACACTGATATCTGAGTTTTCTGAGATTCTCGCCATTCCCTTCAGCTATCCAGTACATGGCCAAGTCACAGAGCTTGGAGGTGGTACCTATCTTGGTCACAAAATCATGAGCCTATTCTGGAGAGTGGCCAGAATTCAGGAAGAAAACAGGAACTTAGGAAGATTGCAGGTCTTGCCCACAAATAAGGCAATCCACTGTCCTTTTATAAATTGGGCAGCGTGAATGTTGGGAAGCTTTCTCCTAGACAGGACACATCCATTGTTGCATTTTCTTTTGTAATGTCTACACCCACGGACAAAGTGGGATACACAGACATAGAAACACTTGCCTTGTCAAATGACTTAATAGAAACAGTCCACTCCAAAACAAACAAACCAACTTTCCTACGTATTCTCAGAACATGAGACAAAACCACAAACCCACACTCATTCCCACAAATGCACCTCCTTCCCCCAAGAAGGTCTGTTACTAACCGGAGTGTCCTCTGCCTGGTGAGCCATTCTTTGTTCACCCGAAATGGCCTGTCTGTTCTCAAATCTGGACTCCTTGGCCCACTCTGTGAAGTTGCCAGGAGCCAGCTTTGAGCCGCCACTACCTGCTTTCTCAGGAAAGACACCTCTTCATATTTTTTCTGGCATTTGGCCATCTTCACATCTGTAGGTACCAAGAAAGACTGACTCTTTCCATGATAAATCCAAACAAGTGAGATCTCTGTGACTGTTACTGGGCCTGGCCCTGGGTGCCTGGTTTCCGGGATCCCAAGTTCAGAGAGTTCCATCCCAAAGAAGTGAGGTAGGTCACTTCCTTCATGAACTGAATGAGCTCACAGCCTTGGCAAACACTTTGTCCTAACAGTTTCTTCCTAGGGTCCCATGAGATGGAGGCTACCCCTACTTCCTGTGACACTTTCACAAGTTAGAATGATATATCAACCATAGGTACTCGAGGAGACATCTCCACACAGGCTTGGTTTTGTCCATTTTGTCTACATTAAAATGCGAGAGGCTTATTCAGACACATCTCTTCATCCTGACAAGGTTATTTGCCATGGAAAATGACTTTTGGTCTCTCAGGTCCTTCATAGCATTCTATATCTTCTTCAGGCATTATTTCTGCATGGATCTTTGAGATTCTCAGCAGGTGGAAGATCCCCTATATTCCTGTATTGTAAGACCAACTCTATCCCTGCACTGCTGTAAAGTTAGATTGAGGGAGAAGTGTATGGTTAGTGTTAATATCATGTTCTATTTGGGTTAGGAATCATTCTGCTGGATGAATAATGGTATTGGGAACCTGAGATATTTACAAGAATATATAGGTGAAATATAAGTATGGAAACAGAAATCTAGGGAAGACTTGAAGCCAAGTAGGACTTTGGGCCCTTGAGTAGCATACTTTGCTTTGAATTATATTCTGCACAGATGTCTCAGATAAATCGATATACAAAGAAATAGGATCTTATACACTGGATGATTGAATAACATACAGAATATCCAATAAAAAAGGGATAGTCTGTAGGATTAGCAAGATAGTCAGTAGATTTAGAAAGAAGAGTTAGTATAGCATTTGTACCAAAAGTTCTTTACAAATAAGGTTTCGGGTAGAGAGTGAATGTAAATGTCAGCACAATGACGAATTGGGGAAAATATGTAGGAAAGCAGATATAAATAGAGACATTAGGAAGTCAGTAAAAGTATAAAGTGTGTAATTTGTTTAGACATTTTCAACGGTTTGAGTCTGAATATATAATCTTAGGCAGAAACTAATATGTTGTCACAAATTGGATTGACTTTTGAGAGCATTAGGTAACCAGGACATGGATGTTTTTATTAATCCATGCTCACTTTTTATTTAGGCTTTGGTAAAATCATAAGTGTGACCTTTGCATTTTGTGTCCAGAATATTATTGTGATAAAATGTATATGTAGATCAGGTGACATGAGTATTCCTTCCACCATTTCTGGGAGCACTATTTAGAAGAAATATAAATTAGTATTGGGGGTACAAAGGGGTATACCCTGTGTCATAGAATATATTGATAATGCATCAATTGACCATCATGTGAATAAATAATATAACTGGTTCCACTTTAAATAATGGATTGAATTGATATCTGAAAATATAAAAGAAATCTCACATTGATATACAATCATTCACTGCAACCAGTTATGCATCTAATGGTAATATTATGGTTGTGGTTTATCCTGAAAGGTGTGTGAGTTTTGTTTCAAAAGTGATTATGGAAATCAAAAATAATGTGTTTGGAAAGAAGTCTCATGAAAAGAATAGTCAAGAAACCTGTAAGAATACATGTGTTCTCAAGCAGGAAGTGATTGAACATTATATATCATACTATATATAATGTGCATAAACTGCAGAAATAGTAATGTACCAGTGATGAATAAAAATGAACATCAAAATACACATCATGTCCCATAGGAATCTACTTGCATTGATGTTAATCTGGGTCAGTTACTGTAGAAATATTAGGATTTTTATGCACCATTCACTGAAGTTACTTTTCAGTACTAGGAAAAAAGTATGTATTTAAGTTGGATGAATATTTCTGAGAACAATCTTGTGAAAATTTGATTATAAATCCACATAAATCACAAAAAATTATGAACACAAAAGTCACATGGACATTAAAATGTAGCAATATATATGCCAATTTAAATCCATCTTGAAATATATATCATCCACTGATCCAAAACTATTTATTTAATGAACTTGAATTTATGTATAATGTTGTTCAGCTAGGAAGCTCCCCCATAGATTGAATTTTCTGTTCCAACAGTGTTTAGGAGGAGTGATCTCCTAAATGTGTATGCAAATATGTGCTACACAAAAATCTTCCCACTCTCATCCAGAACAATGCCTTGATATTACCTTCACCCCAAGTAAAACACAGTTGGAGGACAAGAGTTAGAAAATCTGTGAATACATATCTGGAATGTAAAATGGTCAGGAGTTCACAACCTTGCAGGTTGTAGAGGAGTTTCCAAAAGTAAAGGACAGGCTTGATAGACCCAACCTGATCTTTTATTAGAATTGGGAGCCATCTTGCCAGAAAGCCGTGAAAAGATAATTTGGGCTTTACTATAAATTACTCCAAATTCTGAACCTGCTTGGAATGCGTGCCCGTGCCTTGAACTCATCCATGCCTGGCTCTCTGACCAGATAACAGTGCTCTCTGAAACATTAGTGACACCTAATAAATATTGGCCTTCCCATGCCAGACAACGACCCTCTCTGAGTCTCTAATGGTCCTCATAATTTCTGATGTTGGGGCCAGCAAAAAAAATGTAAACTACCATTAGTGTGATGCTTTCAAAGTTCTGTTATCTGTAACCCCCTTTTTGTGTAACTTTCTGGGCTATATAGCTGGGCTGTAGGAAAGGTGGTGTTGCTGTCTTGTTCCCGCCATTTTTGGAGGGAGAGGCAGCCTGGCCGGTTTTAATAAGAAGCTTGCCTTAATTTGATTTTAATTGGAGTCAATGGTCTTTTCTTGCATCCTAGTCCAACATTTTGGAGTTCCCCAGTGAGATGACCCTGCCCGACCAGATCACAAGGCCAGACTGCTGAAAATTCTGAAGCTGGCCTTCCCTCCAGGGCTACGGGCTGGGGAGCCACTCTAGGGGGTGCACAACTTGAGATGTTCCAAGGCCTTGGAGTGAGCCGTCGGTCTGGGGAGCACTGCAGTGAACCACCGCACTGAAACTATTAGCAAGCACCTGGTGGAGGAGGCCTCCATAGGTAAGTGGCACCTTGATAACATCTTATATCTGGTTAAGGGAGATCTCTTCTAATGACAGAGAGGTGGCCTGGGGAGGCTCACATACACTCCTGTCCAGGACAGTAATGAGAATCGTTCTGTCCTCTGTTCCGTTCTGTAGGGAATTCCTTTCAAGGTTAGAGAGGTGCCGAGGGACACGCACGTGCTCCTACCCCAGAGCTTTAGCAAGACATTGAATTGCTCCTCTGTTTTTCTGTTTTGGCACCGGGATTCTGTTTTTTTTTTTTTTTTTTTTTTTGTGTGTGTGTGTGTGTGTGTGTTTTGTTCTGTATTCTATATGTTTTTTTGTTTTTGTGCATTTTGTTTTGTGATTTCTGTGATAAAATCTTAAGGATATTGAACGTGAAAATGGGTAACAAAGCAAGTAAGCCTGACACCCCTTTGGACTGTGTTTTAAGGAACTGTGATGAACTTTACCACCATTTGTTAAGCAGAATGAGAGAAGCCCCTAGCTGGCTGCCTGGAGCACACCCAGTGCAGATGGCAATGCCTGCTGGGGAATGAAGAACTGAGTATCTCCCAGCATCTGCCAAAGCCCTGTTTATTCAGGGAATTCCCTCCTTCGTTCCCTGCACTGTAAGGATAATGCCGCCTCTGTCTTCTTAAAAAAAGAGAAAAACAAAAAGGGGACACTAAATGCAGTAAAGTCACCATGGAGACACTTTATTTTACATTTCAGGTTGCTCCTCTGTGAAAACATTTGGTCCCCTTTGGGCACATCTCTGGTGCCACTGGGGAAGGAGATTTTTCTCTTATTTGCTCTGTTTTAAAGGGTTCTGTCTGTCAGCCATTGTCTGGAGTTCATTTCTGCCTGTCTTGTGCCTTTTTTCTGGCCCTTTAAGACATGTGCAATAATGTGTTAATATTATAAATTGTTTCTTGGAAATGATCTTAGCTGAATTTGTGTCTAAATGATGATGTTTCATTGTACCAATCTGGTATCTGAATGGGTTTTTGAAGCATTTCGCAATCTTGCAGTTAAAAGTCGGGTTTAGGTAATTGTTTAGTTTATGGTTTCAGATAATTCATGCCAGAGAACATAAATACTTAGGATGGAAAACTAAAGAACTCTACTTCCAAGTTGGCAAGTAACTTCCCAATCATTCAGACTTTTTTTCACCAATTTTAAATTAGGTAGCCTGGGAAAATGTCACTGTGTGTACCAGTGCATTAATTTGGACAAGGATACTAAATCATAGTATGATATCTGTTGACAAAACAACTTGTGAAGATATAAAATTTTGTGAAATGTATCTTAAACTTGTATCATAATTTTCAACATCCTAACCTGAAAATAATGGTTAAAATACCTTAGGCCTAAGGTTTCTGCTCAGAATAGCCATTTTTTCCTGCTTCTTCCAGACCTCAGCCAGGGATTATTTTGAAATGCAAATGAAAGAAGCCTATAAGCTTAGTAGGAGACTTATTTGAGGCCTAAGGAAAAAAAAAGTAAAATGTATGGTATTTACTTATTACTGGCCAGTCATTTTTTCTAGGACTCATATTTTTTCCTTAGATTCTTTATTTATTTTATGAGCTCATGATTTTGCTCCTACAGACCTAGGTTAATGTTTTTCTGATCAGTAATATCTTTGACCAACTGTGGAATTTTTAAATCATTGCAGTGGAGATTTCACCTGTGAAAAGCTACAAGGCCTTCACTTTTATTATGTGTGCACAATTTGTTATGTGTTGTATGTCTATATATGTATACATATGTCCGTATATCATATATATGATACACAAATTAACATATATAAGGAGCACTCATATTACAAAGCACTCATAAAAACAATTTTAAAAAGTGGATCCAAAGATCTTTAATTCACGTGATTTAAATGTTTCAATTTAAATTGGGTAAACTGATAAATATAAATTTCTTTAAATTTAAGCTTACAAGTTTTTCTAGGTGTTCAAAAATCTAATAAAGTATTAATGTCTACAAAAGGTCTAATATGCCTATGTTCCAGGACTTTTCTTTCAATCAAAAAAATGGCTTACACTGTTCAAAACATTTGTCTAATATTTTGATAAATAAGTAAAGTAAATTTGATATGGGATTACTCATTCATGAGTACTTTTGTTTGATATCTGATTGATATACTAAGGTCTGTATAAGTTTGTACTAAAGTCTGTATAAGATTGTAAAAATCAGTCATGTGTTAAAGAGACAAAAATTTCTTAAACATAAGTTTACCCATAACATTTAGTTTATTAAGATTTAAATTTTCTAGAGCAGGCAACCATAAAAATTAAACAACTGTTTAATTAAGAACTGTTATTTTAGAGCACTGTACTGCCATTTCTTTAAAAGCTAAACTTGGTTAATCTAGAAACATCAATGTAATTGTGATGCTATTAATGTGCTCATATCTTCCAGTTATAAAACTCTATAAGGTAGAAACTTTAAAAGAGCATTATATCAAGCAGGTGTTCTGAAGTTGTATGGTAAATAAAATATATATTGGGGATTTATTTACCTGTTATCAATAATATATGTAAAGTTTTATGTTACTTTTTACATTGTGGAACAATTTAAATGTATTTTTAAGTTAATGAGACCCTAATCTATGTAAAGGTTAAAATCTTTCAGCCGTACTTTAATTCATGTTTTAAATGTGATATCATATGGTGTGAGCTAATGTTCATGTGACCTCAAAAAATTTATGTAAACTTTGTAAAATGATATTTAAAAAACAAAGATCAGCTTTAGAACTAAAGCATTTAAGGTTTATAAGGAGCCCTGCTTACCTGAGATAAGACTCTGTGTCCCATCTTACTACATGTGAGAATGACTACGAAAGCAGTAGGTCAGATTTTATTTCATTTAAAGTTATGTTCAAATTTTTTTTTCTGTCAAGATTACTAGGATCTCAAAAAGATGATATAATATATAACTCACCCAAAAAATTCAGGGTAGCTATTACATGAACTAAGTATTTTTACTCTTGTTAAAAAAATTTAATTTTTAATTTCCTTATAAGTGATCTAAAGATTTCCTGTTGGTGTTTTACAGAAGTGTTGCTTTAAGAACACAACATGGGTTAATTTAAGATAATAAGTCATCAACTACAAGACAGACAGAATAATAAGATCCCAATTAATAATATATAAATAATTATAAACTTATAGACATTAAAGCACAGCACTCTTAATATATGGCTGTTAAAATTCATTTGCTGATTGTTTCAGATTAGGATTGAAAATTAAAGTTAAATAAAAAGGTCCAAAAAAAACGATATTTGACTCTTGCCCTCTGAGTCAGTCTGAATCCAGGGAACAAGGGATTTCTCTATGAGCTTTGCAACTCTGGGCCACATAACCTCCCGATCAGAGAGATTAATGAGACCACTGGAGAACAGAAAGCCAATCAGTGCATTTGCTACAAAGAGGTGAGTCATCAGGAAAGGGAGACATCCCTGATGCTTCTGAGGGAAGCCACATGGTCAAGCAAGACCTGGACCCACATAGCTCAAATTGCACTAGCAGAACTGAGAAGCTGCTCTCAAGTATCCCAAAAAATGACTCCCATAAAAGCTCAGCTGACTGCTAACAATAGATAGAAACAAAAGTCAGTTTGACTGCTTCATCTTAAACACTTAGCAAAGACAGTTAAAACCAAAATACAGCCAATCCTGGGCATTTTAAATAATAATAATAATAATAATAATAATAATAATAATAATAATAATAATATTTTAAGGTATACACTTTATGTTAGCCTCCCAAAATAAGTAAAACTGTTGCCTACAAAGAAGGATTCTCAGAGAGGAATGCCTGATAACTATAAAAATAGACTATCAAGAGGAGCTTCCAGAGGCCGAAGTTTTTAGTTTAAGGCCTACAGATATTCCTAACCTACACAGGTAGGCTTGGTGTTTGCTAGTACAATTATCCAGCCCTGAGTAACAGAATTAAATGTTTCTCTATTAAACACAGAGGTCATACTAGTGAAAGGATTCTGCAAAATCAGATGACATTAAATTATTAAACTGTATATTATGGGGAGGGACAACTGTATCACTAAAAGTTAAATATTAAGTTCACAGTCCTGATAATTGGGGATATTAAAGACTGGTGAGGGTACTTCATACAGTGACATGATCCAGCTACTGCAACATTTATTCAATACTCATGTTTTTTGTTTCTCTCATAGAAGAACCCATCCCCAGATGACTTTACAACCTGTTCTTCCTCAACAAGACTTCAAAAAGAACTGACTTCAAAAAGGCAACTCATGTCCCCCACGCCATGCACACTCATGTCACCCTTTCTCAGCTGAGAAAAAGCCAAAATGAGAGACGACTCTCTACTTACACCAATGGAGCCAAAAATAAATAGACTATCAATATAAGTAATTAATTAAGTCAGGTAATATCAGGGAGACTGGTTTTCGGTGAGTTCTAAAAATTTGGTGACTGTTAACTGAGGGATTAAAATTTCCTCAGTGCTTTTCCACTAACCTATCAAGGATTACAAAGGGACACATAAGAAAAGGGGGGAATGATACACCCAACCTTACCTTTTATTAAAATTGGGAGCCATATTGCAACAAAGCCATGAAAAAATCATTTTGGCTTTACTGTAAATTACTGCAAATTCTGAACCTGCTTGGAATGACTGCCCGTGCCTTGAACTCACCCGTGCATGGCTCTCTGACCAGATAGCAGCCCTCTCTGAAACTTTGTCACACCTCATAAATATTGGCCTTTTGTGGCCAGACAATGACCCTCTCTGAGGCTCTAATGGTCCTCATAAATTTTGATGTTGGGGCTAGCAAAAAAAAAAAAAATGTAAACTCCCATTAGTGTGATGCTTGTCAGAGTTCTATTATCTGTTACCCCATTTTTGTGTAACTTTCTGGGCTACAAACCTGGGCTGTAGTAAAGGTGGGGTTGCTCTCTTGTTCTCGCAATTTTGGGAGGGAGTGGCAGCCCAGCCAGTGGAAATAATAAGCTTACTTTAATTTGATTTTAATTGGAGTCAGTGTTCTTTTCTTACATCCTGGTCTAAGAGGTAAACACTCCACAAACATAGAGCTCTGCTGGCCTAAAGACTTCTTGAGAAACTGCCTCTACTTTAAATATATTTTGTTGTCAGAAGGTTTAGCTTCTTTTCTAGTGAGACCATCAAAGCTGGGTCTGCATCTATGTGAATGGAGAGCATGGTTTCTTATTTTCCAATGAACATGAGGCAGCAGTGCTGAATTATCTCTTGGTAGGTAAACTGTGGCCATTGGGGGCTAGGTGTCTCCCTGTGTGGACTGTGAAGCCATTTGATCATCCTCCATTTTTGTGGTGTTTCTTGGTGCTGCACTGGGAGTTTGGTATTTGCTTCACGAAATACAAGGAGTTCAACTGCGACACAGTGCTGGAGGGAGTTCTGTCACGTGTGGTGGGTCAGAAACTGCAGGAGAATGCACCAACCAGGCTTCTATTTCACATAGCTTTTTCCTTGACCATACCCACCTGATTCTGAACATTGCCTTGAAACCTCTCCATATAATAAGATGCCTTAACATGTAAGGTTCTGCTGGATGCACCATGGCAGCCAAAAGGCATTTGGAAGTCAATTGGAAATCCACACGGCCCCACCTCAGATATTTTATCACACACCTGCACACCACTGCTCTGGGCACACTATTCAGCAGTGCAAATTACTGGCATCTCTGTTCTTCACCATTTTCATGAAACCCAGTCAATCAAGGCACTGTCTGGTACACTCATGATCAGCAACAGGAGATCCAAAGGTTCTCCAGTGCCACCTGATCATGGGAGTTTTAAAAATTTCAGGGTGTTTATCTAGCCACTTTTCAAGGATGAAGTTGGAGAAACTGTGGGTTTCAATTCATTCAGGAACCATTTAATGTTGAGGAACCTCATTTCAATGAATGCTCTGGAGAACTCTCAAAGGCAAGGCTTCCCAAAGAGTAGCCAAACGGTCTCATGAAGCCCAGCCCATTGAGGTCTACAATGTGAGGTCCATGTGTGTTTTGACTCTCAACTATGCCTGTCAAGTCTTTCAGAATAAAATCATGTGATATCCTGGCTGAGATTCCCAGTGATCAGTCGAAAGCCACCCTTGGCCTAGATTTCAGTTTCCAAGGGCGACTCTCATGCGTGGCATTCTAAAATCGCAACACAATTCATGACAATACTTCTCTGAGGTCAGTTTCAGAACTCAGTCTCTAAGGGGAATCATACCAAAGTTCCAGCCCTGGTGGATCCAGTCATTTCTTCCAACTGCTACACAAATGAACACAATTAAAACCAAAACACTCCCACATGGTCCTCACCTTCTTCCATATAGACACTCATTATAACCTCTGGCTGGAGGTTTCCATGAGGGGTGCAGCACAAGACGGTATCCAAAACAAGCTCCCTTGTCACTTATTTGCTTAAAGTCAGCTAGGCCTGGACACCATTCCTGTGAACCAGGAGGGATAAAATAAGCCTGGGCTTAATACTGCTCTGCTTCTCCAATTTGAGGCCTACTGACTGTCAGGTATAGATTCTTTATGTGATTTGGAATAATGAAAAAACCCAAGCTCATATGGGCTAGCCTCTCCAGGGCTTTGAAGAACTCATTTGACTCAAAGGATCCATATTCTCCCTTGATGGAGATCAGAAACCTATCAGAGTAAGGCAAGATACTCCATACACAGTGACTGATCTTTTTGCCATTTTGGTTTTGAAAGCACACATGGAATCTTTCTTTAGTTCCAACAGGTGCTGAGAATCTAAGCCACTGCCTCACACAGGGCCAAGTGGCTGATTCAGACACATCCCTTTCCAAAGCAATTAAGCAAAGATACACAGGTGATGACCATTCATTTCCATTTGAAAACTGTTTTCTTAAGGCTTCACAAATTGGTGGACTGAGGCAAAGACCTTCCTGACACTCAGAGCAACAGAAAAATAGGTAAGCAAAAGGCCCAAAGCAGGGTTTCTCTACTGAGACTTTCTTTGTCACACTGTTATCTGAGTTTTCTGAGATGCTTGCTATTCCCTTCAGCTATCCAGTACATGGACATGTCACAGAGCTTGGAGGTGATACATATCTTGGACAGAAAACCATGAGCCTACTCTGGAGAGTGGCCAGAATTCAGGAAGAAAACAGGAACTTCAGAAGATAGTGGGTGTTGCCCGTCCCTAAAGCAACCTGCAGTCCACTCATAAATTGGACAGGATGAATGTTGGCATACTTTCTACTAGACAGGACACATCCATTGATGCATTATCTTTTATAATGTCTACAACCACGGACACAGTGGGATACACAGGCATACCAACAATCGCCTTGTCAAATGACTTACTATAAACAGTCCACTCCAAAACAAACAAACCGCCTTTCTTACCTATTCTCAGAACATGAGACTAAACCACAAAATCACAACCACACCCACAACGACACCTCCTTTATTCAAGTAGGTCTGTGACTAATTGGAATGTACTCTGACTGATGGGCCATACTATGTTTCCTTGAAATGGCCTGTCCTTCTCAGATCGGGTATCCTTGGCCAACACTGTGAAGTTTTCAGGAGCCAGTGGTGAGCCACTACCTGCTTTCTAAGGAAATTCCCCTTTTCAGAACTCTCCTGGCATTTGGCAATCCTCACATCAGTAGGTACCAAGGAAGACTTACTCTGTCCTTGGTTATTCCAAACAACTGAGCCCACTGGGAAAGAAACTGGGACTGACTCTGGGTGCCTGGCTTCCTGGATCCCAAGTTCAGAGAGATCCGTCATCAAGGAAGAGAGGTAGGTCACTTCATTCAGGAACTGAATGAGGTTAGTGCCGTGGCAACCACTTTGTCCTAACAATTGCTTTCAAGGGTCGCATGAGATGGAGGCTGCCCCTACTTCCTGTGACACTTTCACAAGTTAGATTGGTATATCAACCATTGGCACCTGGGAACAGCTCTCCACACAGGCCTGGTTTGGTCCATCTTCTCTACATTAAGAAGAGAGAAGCTGATTCAGACACAACCCTTCATCCTGACCAGGTTGTTTGCCATGGAGGATGACTTTTGGTCTCTTAGGTCCTCCATAGCTGCTTACAACTTCTCCAGGAATCATTTCTGCATGGACCTTTGAGTTTCTCAGCATGTGGAAGATCCCCTATATTCCTGTATTGTAAGACCAACTCTATCCCTGCTCTTCTGTAAAGTTAAATTGACTGAACAGTGTATGGTTAGGTTAACTAACAGGTTCGATTTGGATTAGGAATCTTTCTGCGCGATGAATAATGGTATTGGGAAACTGCGATATTTACAAGAATATATAGGTGAAATATAAGTATGAAAACAGAAATCTAGCTAAGATATGAAGCCCAAAAGGGCATTGGGCCGTTGATTGGGATACGTAGCTTTGAATTATGTTCTGCACTGATGTGTCAGGTAAATCGATATACAATGGCTTAGGTCTTTGTACCATGGATGATTAAATGTAGAAGAGAACTTCCAGTCAAAAGGGATAGTCGGTAGGATTCGGAAGATTCTCAGTAGGTTTAGAAAGAAGAGTGAGTATAGGATTTGTACCAAATGTTGTTTAGCTATAGGGTTTCCGGTAGACAGTGAATGTTAATGTCAGCACAAGTGAAGAGACTGTCACAATGATGAACTGGGGAAAATAGTTAGGAAGCTGATATCAATAGAGACATTACGAAATCAGGCAAAGTATAAAGTGAGTGATAGGATTAGATATTTTCAACAGGGTTGAGTTTGAATATATAATCTAAGAAAGAAACAAATATGTAGTGACCAATAGGATTGACATTTGACAGCATTAGGCAACCTGGACATGGATGTTTAGTAATCCATGCTCACTTTTCATTTAGTCTTTGCTACAATCTTAAGTGTGACCTTTGCTTTTTTTGGCCAGAATATTATTGTGATAAAACGTACATGTAGATCAGGTGACATGACTCTTTCTTCCACCATTTCTGGCAGCAACATTTTCAAGACGTATAAATTAGTAATGGGGGTAAAAAGAGGTGTACCCTATGTCTGTGCATATAGAGATACTGCATGAATAGACCATACTGTGAATAAATAATATATCTGGTTCTGACTTTAAATAATGGATTGAAATTATATCTGAAAAAATACAGGAAATCTTATATTGACATACAAACATTCATTCCAACCAGTGAAATATCTAATGGCCACATTAAGTTTATGGTTTATCATGAAGGGTGTGTGAGTTTTGCTTCAAAAGTGATTATGGAAATCGAAAATAATGTGTTTGGAAAGAAGTCTCATGAAAAGACCAGTCAAAAAACCTGGAGGAATACATGTTTTATGAAGCAGGAAGTGATTGTGAAACAAATGCGTATAAATTTGTGAACTTGTGGATGAAATATATATTTCCTATGATTTGTAAAAACTGAAGCAATAGTAATGTACCAGTGTTGAATGAAAATAAATGTCAGAATACACATCATGTCCCATACGAATCTACTTGATTGATGTTAATCTGGGTCAGCTAATGTACAAATATTAGGATTTGTAAGCACCATTTACTGAAGTTAGTTTTCAGAACTATGAAACAAATGTGTATTTCAGGTGGATGAATATTTCTGAGAATAATTTTGTGAAAAGTTTATTATAAATCCACATTTTTGAACATGAATGAACTTAGGGAGTGTATTTAAGATACATATATTTCATATTTTAAAAATCAAGTCAGTGTATATATATATATATATTCATAATTATATATATGTGTATATATATACACATATAATTATATATATGTATATATATATATATATACACTCACACACACACACACACAAAACACACACACAGACATTAAAATGTAGGAATATATATGCCAATCGAAGTTCATCATAAAATATATAGCATCCACAGATGCAAAAATATTTATTTTACTGAACAAGGATTTATGTATAATGTTGTTCTACTAGAAAGCTCACCCATAGTTTGAATTTTCAGTTCCAACAGCGTTTAGAGGAGTGATCTCTTCTCACAAGTTGTATCTGCCAAGTCAGTCACCTCACAAAAATGAACGTGTGATACCAGGTATTCTATATAAGCATATAAAAATTCATGTGCTGAATAGGCTACAGAGAAAGGCAGAGAGGAATTTACATATTTGTTAACTTTAACAACACATGGAGAACTATTTCAATTAAAAATTGACTAGATTTATAACACCTACCATTTATCATGCAAATGGCAAGTCCAACTATACCATATGCCTCCTCTGAACTGCTTGTATTTCTATTCTGTTTGGGTTGTTTTTCTCCATCATATTTGGATTAGTAGACAAAGTATAGTAGGGTATGCGTTATTGTCAGGGATTCAGTATTTTAAATGGAATATAGGAAAATGAATCCAACGTGTATAAAATATATGCTACACAATTATCTTCCCACTCTCATCCAGAACAATGCCTTTACATTACCTTCACCCCAAGTAAGACACAATTAGAGTAGAAGAGTTTGAAAATCCGTGAATGCATATCTGGGGTGGAAACAGTACAAAGAAACAAATACGTATTTCAGGTGGATGAATATTTCTGAGAATAATCTTGTGAAAAGTTGATTATAAATCCACAACATAAATATGAATGAATTTAGGAAGTGTGTAATAAGACACATATTTCATGTTTTGAAAAATCTTGAGCATATATATATATATATATATATATATATATATATATATATATATATATATATTTATATACAGACAAAGAGAGAGACATTAAAAATTGCAATATATATGCCAAACGAAATTCACCATGAAATGTATATCATTCACAGATCCAAATATATTCATTTTACTGAACATGGATTTATGTATAATGTTGTTCAACTAGGAAGCTCACTCACATTTGAATTATCAGTTCAAGCAGCGTTTAGGAGGAGTGATCTCTTCTTCCAATTTGTATCTGCCACGTCAGCCACCTCACAAGAATGTACGTGTGGTACCAGGTAGGATTCTATATGTGGATATGAAAATACGTGTGCTGAATAGGCTACAGAGAAAGGGGGACAGGAATTCACTTATTTGTTAACTTAAAAAACGCATGGAGAACTATTTCAACAAATAATTGACTAGATTTATAACTGCTACACTATACCATGCAAAAGGAAACTCCAACTATAAAACATACCTCCTCTAAACTGCCTGTATTTCTATTCTGTTGTGTTATTTTTCTCCATCATATTAGGATTAGTAGTCAGAGTCTAATAGGGTATATGTTAGTTTCAGGGATTCAGCATTTCTAATGGAAAATAGGAAATTGAATCCAATGTGTATGCAAATATGTGCTACACAAAATTCTTCCCACTTTCATCCAGAACAATGCCTTGACATTACATTCTCCTCAAGTAAGACACAATTAGAGGATAAGAGTTAGAAAATCTGTGAATATATATCTGGAATGGAGAATACTCAGGAGTTTACAACTTTGGAGGTGGTAGAGAAGATTCTAAAAGTAAGGAACAGGGTAAACATTCCAGAAACATGCAGCTCTGCTGGCCTACATACTTTTTGAGAAACTGCCTCTAAGGGTGGGCACTTGAAATATTTGATGTTCTGAGGAGATTTAGTTCATTTGTAGAGAGACCATCAAAGCTGGGCCTGCATCTATGTTACTTGGAGGACATGGTTTCTTATTATCCAATGAACATGAGGCAGCAGTGCTGAATTCTCTCTTTGTAGGTAAACTATGGACACTGGGGTCTAAGTGTCTTTCAGTGTGGACTGTGAAGCCAATTGGTCATCCTCCACTTTTCGTGGTGTTTCTCGCTGCTCCACTGGGAGTTTGGTATTTGCTTCAAGAAATACAAGGAGTTAAAATGGGACAGAGTGGTGGAGGGAGTTCTTTAAGGTGTGGTGAGTCAGGGTCTTCAGGAGAATGCACCAACCAAGGTTCTATCCCACGTAGATTGCCCCCTTGAGAATAGCAATATGATTCTGAACATTGCAGTGAATCCTCTCCATATAACAAGATGCCTTCACATATATGGGTCTGCTGGCTGCACCATGTCAGTCACAAGCCATTTGGAAGCCAATGGCTGATCCACATGGCCACAACACAGATGTTTTATCAGACAATTGCATACCACTGCTCTAGGCCAACTACTCACCAGGCTCCAACTTACTGGCATATCTGTTCTACACCATTTTCATGAAACAAAGTCAATCAAGGCAGTGTCTGGTATACTCAGGATCAGAAACAGGACATCCAAAGTTTTTTCAGTGCCAGCTGAACATGAAAATATCAAAAATTTCATGGTAATTGTCTAGCCATTTTTCACGGATGAAGTTTGCGGCTCTGAGGGCTTCAATTAATTCAGGAACCATTAAATGGTGAAGAAGCTAATTTCAATGAAAGCACTGGAGCACTCTCACAGGCATGGTTTCCCTAAGGGTGGCCAAAATGTCACATGAAGCCAGGCCCATTGAGATCTACAATGTGAAGTCCATGTGTGTTTTAAACTCAAATATGGCTGCCAAGTCTTTAAGAAAAATTGTATGTAATATCCGGGCTGAAATTCCCAGTGTTCTGTGGAAATCCAACCTGGGCCTAGATCTCAGGTTCCAAGGGCGACTCTCATGTGTGGCCTCCTAAAATCCCAACACTATTCATGGCAATACTTCTCTGAGGTCAGTTAAAGAACTCAGTCTCTAAGGGGAATCACACCAGAGTTCAAGCCCAGTGGAACATTCATCTCTTCCAACCGCCACACAAATGACCACAATTAAAACCAAAACACTCCCACATGGTCCTCATCTTCTTCCATATAGACACTCCTTATAACGTCTGGCTGGAGTTTTCAATGAGGTCCACAGCCCAAGTCAGTGTCCAAATTAAGGTCCTGTTCCCCTCATTTGTCTAACACCAAGGTGGCCTGGACACACTTCCTGTAAACCAGGAGTGATCAAATAGGCCTGACATTAATACTGCTCAGCTTTTTCAAGTTGAGGCCTTCTGACTCTGTGGTTTAGATTCTTTATGTGAATTTGAGTCATGAGAAAACACAAGCCCCTCTGCAGAGATTTGAAGAACTCATTTGGCCCAAAGGATTCCTATTCTCCCTTGATGGAATTCAGGATCCTAACAGAGGAAGGTAAAAGAATTCATTCACAATGAGTGAATATTTGCCATTTTGGTTTTGAATGGACACATGGGATCTTTCTTTTGATCCATCAGGTGCTAAGAATCTAAGCCACTGCCTCACACAGTGCCAAGAGGCTGATTCAGACACATCCTTTTCCAAAGCAATTAAGCAAAGAGCCACAGGTGATGCCCATTCATTTCCATTTGAAAACTGTTTTCTTCAGGGTTCAC